>NC_084748.1:24662436-24859936 GCF_033978785.1 Entelurus aequoreus
TGTGTGTGTGTGTGTGTGTGTGTGTGTGTGTGGTCTTGTATTTGTACCCTTTTTGAGACATCAGCAAGGAAATGTACCTTCCATATGAGGACCGGTGCACAAGTTAGGACACAATTCATGGTCCCGATACGGTAAACCATCGCATCTAATAGAGGATGTCTCATTTGCACCCCTGGTGGTGAAATCTATCAAAATTAGGGTGGTCCCAAAAAGGAGGGATTTTTCAAATTGACTCAGTGCTCCCCCTCTGGCCAACATATGAAATAACAAGTGTGTGTACAAATTTGAAGTACTCCCCCTCTGGCCAACATATGTAATAACAAGTGTGTGTAAGACACCGGCCTTGATAATATTCCCTCCAGATTCCTCAGGGACTCTGCCTCCATCATTGCCCCGATCATCACGCACATAATAAACCTATCAATTACACAAGGCCAAGTACCAAAAGATTTTAAGATAGCAAGAGTAACTCCCCTCTTTAAAAAAGGAAGCAAATTGGAACCTGGCAACTACCGACCTGTTTCTATTCTCAGTTCCGTTTCGAAAGTAATGGAGACAATAGTTTATGAACAGGTCGATAGTTACCTTGCCACTAATAAACTCATGTACAAATTCCAATCCGGCTTCAGAACTAACCACTCCACTGACACATGCCTTCTTTATCTGACCGACCACATCAAACATGAGGTGGACGGGGCAAATACTGCGGCATGGTCATGCTGGACCTTCAGAAGGCCTTTGACACCGTTAACCACGCTATACTGTTAGATAAGCTCAGAGCAATCGGATTTAACAAAACCTCTTGGAGCTGGATGCAGTCTTACTTGGAGGGGAGGGAGCAGGTGGTAGAGGTGAACGGCACCATGTCCCCCCCCCCTCTCGGTGAGCTGTGGAGTCCCCCAAGGCAGTATATTGGGACCTTTACTGTTCCTAATATACATAAACGACTTGTCATCGGCATGCGACTGTGAATTGTTTTTGTTTGCGGATGACTCTGCCTTGCTGGTATCCGGCAAGGACAAGTCACAGGTGGAGAAAATCCTCAGTGCTGAGCTCTGTAGAACTTGCACCTGGCTCGCTGACAACAAGCTATCCATACACTTGGGTAAAACAGAATCAATCCTGTTTGGGTCCCACATCAAACTTAAGAAAGTCAATGACTTCACTATAAAAGTAGGTGACAGTGTCATCACCAGGAAAGATGAGGTCACCTACCTAGGTTCCATTCTAGAGGCTAACCTTTCCTGTGATAAAATGGCAACCAAGGCAATCAAAAAGGTTAACCAACGAACGAGATTTCTCTACAGAATTTCCTCTCTGGTCAACAAAAGCACCTTGAGGATTCTGGCGGGAACTCTCGTTCAACCCTTTTTCGATTATGCATGCACCTCCTGGTACCCTAGCACCTCCAAAACCCTCAAATCTAAACACCAAACATCTCAGAACAAGCTAGTCAGGTTACTTCTAGACCTCCACCCCAGATCCCACCTCACTCCTACCCACTTCTCTAAAGTGGGCTGGCTCAAGGTGGAGGACAGAGTTAAACAACTTGCACTGAGCCTAGTCTACAAAATCCGCCACACCTCCCTGATACCGAAGTACATGTCAAACTACTTCCTTAACGTAAATGACCGCCATAACCACGCTCCACTAACCACGTTAAACCCAGATTCCGAACTAACAAAGGTCTTAACTCATTCTCTTTCTATGCCACATCAATGTGGAATGCGTTCCCAACAGGTATAAAAGAAAGGGCATCTCTATCCTCCTTCATAACCGCAATAAAAGTTCACCTCCAGGCAGCTACAACCCTAAACTAACACCCTCCCCGGATTGCTAATAATCAAATGTAAACAATCAAATGCAGATACTTTTTCTTTTTCTTATGCCTTCTGATCTCTCTCTCTCTCTATGTCCACTACTTGATGTCCATATCCTCCCCCCCACCCCCTCCACACCCCTGGTTGTAAATAATGTAAATAATTCACTGTGATTATCTTATGTGATGACTGTATTATGATGATAGTATATATGATAGTATATATCTGTATCATGAATCAATTTAAGTGGACCCCGACTTAAATAAGTTGAAAAACTTATTCGGGTGTTACCATTTAGTGGTCAATTGTACGGAATATGTACTTCACTGTGCAACCTACTAATAAAAGTCTCAATCAGTCAATCAATCAAAAACATTGATATGCGCCCTCTTTGGCCAAAATTAATATAAAAATAAATATGTATATAGAGACGTACTGTAATGACTTGAAGTAAATAATGAAGATTAAAAACCAATTACAAACAAAAAAATAAAAAACTAACTAATGAACTAAAAGCAGTCTTTTTCTCACAATGTGTCAACTTTTTTTTTTTTTAATTGGGAACAATTTCTTCACATTTTTCTGCTTCTGTAATATTGCAATATTTTATCATAAAATTATTACTTTTTTTTATGTAAAGTGATTAATTTTTAATGCAAAATGGTGACATCCGTCATATAAAATTCAGACTTTTGGCACAATATTGCCATTTTTTTTTGTTGTCCTGGTAAAATAGTGAAATTTTTTTTGAGTAAAATTATGACGTTTGTCATAATTTTTGCCAAGTAAAATTCCGATTACCGTAATTTCCGGACTATAAGCCGCTACTTTTTCCCCTCGTTCTGGTCCCTGCGGCTTATACGAGGGTGCGGCTTATTTACGGCCTGTTCTTCTCCGACACCGACGAAGAGGATTTCGGTGGTTTTAGTACGCAGGAGGAAGACGATGACACAATGATTAAAGACTGACTTTTCATATACCGGTAGGCTGGTTATTTTGATAACGTACAGGCGAGCACTTTGTATTACTTTTCACCGTTGTATTATTTGTACTCTGCACGAATGCTGTTCGCCATGTCAAAGATGTGAAAGTTTGATTGAATGATTGAAAGATTTATTGTTAATAAATCGGACGCTTTGCGTTCCCAAAAAAACAGTCATCTCTGTCCCGACAATCCCCTCCGTGGTAGCAGGAGCCCCTATATACTACGGCAGGGGTCACCAACGCGGTGCCCGCGGGCACCAGGTAGCCCGTAAGGACCAGATGAGTAGCCCGCTGGCCTGTTCTAAAAATAGCTCAAATAGCAGCACTTACCAGTGAGCTGTCTCTATTTTTTAAATGTTATTTATTTACTAGCAAGCTGGTCTCGCTTTGCCAGACATTTTTAATTCTAAGAGAGACAAAACTCAAATAGAATTTGAAAATCCAAGAAAATATTTTAAAGACTTGGTCTTATTTGTTTAAATAAATTCATTAATTTTTTTACTTTGCTTCTTATAACTTTCAGAAAGACAATTTTAGAGAAAAAATACAACCTTAAAAATGATTTTAGGATTTTTAAACACATATACCTTTTTACCTTTTAAATTCCTTCCTCTTCTTTCCTGACTATTTAAATCAATGCTCAAGTAAATTTATTTGTTTTATTGTAAAGAATAATAAATACATTTTAATTTAATTCTTCATTTTAGCTTCTGTTTTTTCAACGAAGAATATTTGTGGAATATTTCTTCAAACTTATTATGATTAAAATTCAAAACAATTATTCTGGCAAATCTAGAAAATCTGTAAAATCAAATTTAAATCTTATTTCAAAGTCTTTTGAATTTATTTTAAAATTTTTGTTCTGGAAAATCGAGAAGAAATAATGATTTGTCTTTGTTAGAAATATAGCTTGGTCCAATTTGTTATATATTCTAACAAAGTGCAGATCGGATTTTAACTCATTTAAAACATCAAAATTCTAAAATTAATCTTAATCAGGAAAAATTACTAATGATGTTCCATAAATTATTTTTTTAATTTTTTCAAAAATATTCGAATTAGCTAGTTTTTCTCTTCTTTTTTACGGTTGAATTTTAAATTTTAAAGAGTCGAAATTGAAGATAAACTATGTTTCAAAATTTAATTGTCATTTTTTTCGTGTTTTCTCCTCTTTAAAACCGTTCAATTAAGTGTAAATATCATTAATTATTAATAATAACATAGAGTTAAAGGTAAATTGAGCAAATTGGCTATTTCTGGCAATTTATTTAAGTGCGTATCAAACTGGTAGCCCTTCGCATTAATCAGTACCCAAGAAGTAGCTCTTGGTTTCAAAAAGGTTGGTGACCCCTGTACTACGGTAATTACACATCAAAACCCTGCGGCTTATAGTCGGGTGCGGCTTATATATGGAGCAATCTGTATTTTCCCCTAAATTTAGCTGGTGCGGCTTATAGTCAGGTGCGGCTTATAGTCCGGAAATTACGGTATTATTATAACATTGCCGAAATGTTAAAGTGTTCTTATACACTTGTGACTTTTGTCGAGTAAATTTACGACTTTTTTCATAAAATTGCCAACATTTTAAGTTTTTCTTGTAAAATTGTGACTGTTATTGGGTAAAATTCCCACTTTTATCATAATATTGCGCAAATATTCAGTTTTTCTTGACTTGCGTTGAGTAAAATGACGACTTTTATTATAATACTGCCAAAATTCCAAGTTTTTCTTTTGAAATTGTGACCTTTTTCTTGTGAAAGAAAGCTGTTTTATATTTGCATAGCATGTATATAATATTAATGTTATAAATACAAATCTTTATACATCTAAAAAGGGTGGTCCTAAAGAGGTAGGCATTTTTTCGGAGGTCTCAAGTAGGTAACAGATACAAGAATGTGTGTGTGTGTGTGTGTGTGTGTGTGTGTGTGTGTGTGTGTGTGTGTGTGTGTGTGTGTGTGTGTGTGTGCGTGTGGTCTTGTATTTGTACCCTTCTTGAGACATCAACAAGGAAACGTACCTTCCATATGAGGACCGGTGAACAAGTTAGGACATAATTCATGGTCCCGATACGGAAAACCATCACATCTAATAGAAGATGTCTCATTTGCACCCCTGGTGGTGAAATCTATCACAATTAGGGTGGTCCCAAAAAGGAGGGATTTTTCAAATTGACTCAGTGCTCCCCCTCTGGTCAACATATTAAATAACAAGTGTGTGTACAAATTTGAAGTGCCCCCCCTTCTGGCCAACATATGTATTAACAAGTGTGTGTAAGACATTGATATGCGCCCTCTTTGGCCAGAATTAATATAAAAATAAATATGTATATAGAGATGTAATGTAATAACTTGAAGTAAATAATGAAGATTGAAAACCAATTACAAACAAAAAAATGAAAAACAATTAAATGAACTAAAAGCAGTCTTTTTCTCACAATGTGTCGACTTTTTTTTTAAATACAATTGGGAACAATGTCTCCTATTCTTTCTGCTTCTGTAATATTGCAATATTTTCTCGTAAAATTATTACATTTTTTTATGTAAAATTATTACTTTTTAATGCAAAATTGTGACATTTGTCATTTAAAATTCTGACAATATTGCCATTTTTTTTGTTGTCCTGGTATAATAGGGGCATTTTTTTTAATAAAATTATGACTTTTGTCATAATTTTTGCCAAGTAAAATTCCAATTATTATTATAACATTGCCAAAATGTTAAAGTTTTCTTATACACTTGTGACTTTTGTCGAGTAAAATTACGACTTTTTTCATAAAATTGCCAACATTTTAAGCTTTTCTTGTAAAATTGCGACTGTTATTGAGTAAAATTCCCACTTGTATCATAATATTGCGCAAATATTCAGTTTTTATGGGAAAAATCTTGACTTGCGTTGAGTAAAATGACGACTTGTATTATAATACTGCAAAAATTCCAAGTTTTTCTTTTGAAATTGTGACCTTTTTCTTGTGAAAGAAAGCTTTTTTTCTATTTGCATAGTATGATATAATATTAATGTTGTAAATACAAATCTTTATACATCTAAAAAGGGTGGTCCTAAAGAGGTAGGCATTTTTTCAGAGGTCTCAAGTAGGTAACAAATACGAGAATGTATGTGTGTGTGTGTGTGTGTGTGTGCGTGTGTGTGTGTGTGTGTGTGTGTGTGTGTGTGTGTGTGTGTGTGTGTGTGTGTGTGTTCATAGATGAGACACTGGTCCCTGCTGTGACACATTGTGTTACAGTTGGACCTTTGTAATTGGCAAATAAGACATGGCTGCAGATGTCACAGGGGTTTAGCTATTGCTGTGGGGAAGAATGCGCACAAATGCACACATGCAAAAAATACAGAACACGTTGCAACCAATCAACACAATTCCTCCAGCTTCAAGCCTGTGAGGGATTCCTTGGATTTATTATAACATGCAGCCTCGGAGACCTGCTTCTTTGGGAATGAGACTTTTTTCGCTCTCAATACTCCTCTGAGGCTGCTCTCATGTTTCGGGTGTTTGGGACGCTTGAATTTCTTTGAAAAACTGAAGCGTGCAGCTCAAATTCTGGCAAAGTAAAGACATACTTGTCGGATTGTTCGTCACACTTGGAGCAGAGACAAAACAGAGGAACAAAGGAAAAAAGTTGCTAGTTTTACTTCAATTCGTGACTAAACATGTATTTGTAATATCCATCCAGCCATCTTCTGCCGCTTATTCAAGGTCGGGCAGCAGGTCAAGCATAAAATCTCAGACTTCCCTAACCCTGAGTGATTGAAGCACATACTTGCTGGTCACAAAAAACATTCATGAAGTTTGGTTCTTTTATGAATTTATTATGAAAATGTGACCAAATCTGCTGGGTCAAAAGTATACATACAGCAATGTTAATATTTGGTTACATGTCCCTTAGCAAGTTTCACTGCAATAAGGCGCGTTTGGTAGCCATCCACAAGCTTCTGGCAAGCTTTTGGTTGAATTTTTGACCACTCTTCTTGACAAAATTGGTGCAGTTCAGCTAAATTTCTTGGTTTTCTGACATGGACTTGTTTCTTCAGCATTGTCCAAACGTTAAAGTCAGGACTTTGGGAAGGCCATTCTAAAACCTTAATTCTAGCCTGATTTAGCCGTTCCTTTACCACTTTTGATGTGTGTTTGGGGTCATTGTCCTATTGGAACACCCAACTGCACCCAAGACCCAACCTCCGGGCTGATAATTGTAGGTTGTCCTGAAGAATTTGGAGATAATCCTTCTTTTTCATTGTCCCATTTACTCTCTATAAAGCACCAGTTCCATTGGCAGCAAAACAGACCCAGAGCATAATACTACCACCACCATGCTTGACTGTAGGAATGGTGTTCCGGGATTAAAGGCCTCACCTTTTCACCTCCAAACATATTGCTGGGTATTGGGTTTCGTCTGACCACAGAACTTTCCTCCAGAAGGTGTTATCTTTGTCACAATAATAATGTCATAATACTGATAACCGTGATCATTTTGGTCACCATAACCGTGATATGAAATTCTCATATCATTACATCCCTATTCTGTATTGTTACACACATCATTACAATATGTCTTCAACCCTTGGAAGATAGAAAAGATACATGGACACATTTTATATTTGCAAGTTAAACAACAAGACACGTTGTAAACCCTGTGGCTTAATTTTCTCGGGTAAAAATACAACCAACTTGAAGTGTATTCTGCAGACTAATCATCAGGACAGTAAGTGGGCCTTAACTAATATTTCCAAATGACTCATACTGTACTAAATTACTGTTACTATTAAAAACAGTGGAGAAGGAGCAAGACCGCTTACTCTACCACTACTTTTGTTGTGCGCATAGGTGAACTTGCCTGCGAATCTAGAATAGAACAAGTTTGTTTCTTCATGTGACAATTTTAGTCATTTATTATTCAACATTTGAAAAAAAAAAACATGCTAAATTTGAGCTAAAACAATAATACGCAATAAGGTTTAACGTGAAATGTACTTCTTAAAATCGGAGTGTTGCTGGTTACTGGGGTTCAATCCCCACCTTCTACCATCCTAGTCACGTCCGTTGTGTCCTTGGGCAAGACACTTCACCCTTGCTCTTGATGGCTGCTGGTTAGCGCCTTGCATGGCAGCTCCCGCCATCAGTGTGTGAATGTGTGTGTGAATGGGTGAATGTGGAAATACTGTCAAAGCACTTTGAGTACCTTGAAGGTAGAAAAGCGCTATACAAGTATAACCCATTTATCATTTAAAATATCCACGGAGTGCAGGTCTTGTTTTGAATTTAGTTTTTGAGATGCTCTGCAAAAATAATTAATAAAACGGCTTTCAAGACAGCTTTAGGGATGCGTTGTCTGCTATACTATATAGTTTAGTCGACAATATGTGCTGTAACTTTAGTCGACTAAAATTTTGAGTTATTTTGTCGACTAAAACTAAATGATTTTAGATGACTAAAATATGACTAAAACGAAAATATATTTTTGTCAAAAGACTGTAACTAAAACTAAATTAAAAACAGCTGTCTAAATTATAACTGAACCCTGGCAACAGGTCAATGAGGGAACAAAATCACATCTGGGTATTATTGATAGTGCCAAGGAGAATAGCGTGGGTTAGGGGAACGAGAGAGAGACAGTGGGGTGAGAGGTTTTTTTCAGCACAAATACCAGTCTTTAGGTTATCTAGGCCAGTGTTTTTCAACCACTGTGCCGTGGCACACTAGTGTGCCGTGAGATACAGTCTGATGTGCCCTGGGAGATTAAAATATTTTTTGCAAACCAGTAATCATAGTCTGCAAATGATGTGTTGTTGTTGAGTGTCGGTGCTGTCTAGAGCTCGGCAGAGTAACCGTGTAATACTCTTCCATATCAGTAGGTGGCAGCCGGTAGCTAATTGCTTTGTAGATGTCGGAAACAGTGGGAGGCAGTGTGCAGGTAAAAAGGTATCTAATGCTTTAACCAAAAACAAACAAAGTGAGTAAGTGCCCCTAAGAAAAGGCTTTGAAGCTTAGGCTTCAAAGCTCCGCATTTTTTCAACGCAAAAAATGTGCCTTGGCTCAAAAAAGGTTGAAAAACACTGATCTAGGCGATGCCTCCTTCTTAGCTCGCCATCAATATTGGGTATCTGGACTGCAGACCATTACCAAGGTCCCAATGTAATGTACATTACTGTTAACTTCAGTGTGCAACATACAATAAATAAATAAATAGAACCGATTGCACTATATTCATAATTCACAACATTCAATTGAAACATATGTCAATATTACATCATGTGTACTAAATATGTGCTGCATTATTTAGCAAATCCTATAAATCTAAAGTAATAAAACACCAGATTTTCAAACCATAGTTAAAGTGCTCAAAGTGCATTGCACATTGACTTTAAAGCACTTAAAACATAATTAAACAACATATGTTTGACAATATGCTTTCATAAACCCTAAAATATGGTATTTGACAAGAAAATTATTTCATTTAACAGTGACAAGTTTGGTAGAAACAGGCATTGGTTGATTGACAATTACCCAAACAAAAAGACTAATAAACAGGGCTAATGCTAACCGATGAGCTAACTGTGCCCATGTAAAAAACGCACCCTCGTATTCCGGGTGTTGCTGCCACTACGCCAGTGGCGTGCAGTCACTAGAGGCAGGGGAGGCACTGCCTCACCTGCCATCATGGAAAGAAAAAAAAAAGTAAAAAGAAAAAAAAAAAATTAATTGTTATATGTATCCAGTGATTATACTAAAGTTATTTTCCATTTAACTTCACCAGTTTTAGATTATTTTTATTTTTATTTTCACATTTGCCGTTCAAATACTGAGAAGAGACGGTGCGGTGATCAACAGCCAGTTGAGGCACGTCACTGATTTGTGCCTCAACATGGATTGTGCGCAATGACTCGGCTAACTGCTGGCCTGCTGTGCAGTGAGACCGTATTGCTATATGAATTATATTATACATTTCCACAGTTTAGTTAGCTGAGGTATATAATGTACAGTGTATTTTGTCAACAACTGTATGTGTGTAACGTATTTCTTGTGCTGAGCGATCATAAAACTGGAGGCTCGTCTCATAACCCTGCCTCCTGGTGCCAAGCACCTCCGCCGCAGAATGCACCGCCCGACGGGAGCGCCACACCAACCAAAGCCCACATCCAAACCCTCCACGTGCAAGACCGAATCCACCCAAAAAAAGTCACTTAACAAGAAGCCAAAAAGTGCCAAGCAGGGAAGAAAGCTGGTATGAGCTTTTAAACATAACCCGTTAACTGCTGCCAATCAAATGGTGAATAAGATACTCTTTAGGGTTCATATGTTTGTAAATCTGACTGTGATGAAGTCAGTGCCTCACCTGACATGAACCTCACCGCACGCCACTGCACTACGCTAATTAAGGAGTCACGGGTAGGACCTGATATTCAGCTGGGAACGTGTTAAACAATAAATAAACAAAATACGATAAAAAACTGAATATTGACAACATATGAACGTCACACCCCCTCTCGATCGACATATTTTACAAACAAGCGAAACGTAACAAAAACGCAACGAACACAAAGAAATATGAACGCGAAGGGTAACAAATCAACCCCCCTACAATCTGATATATCACTAAGCTTTAGAACTGTGTTGTAAAAATCTCCTTCCGCGTCTGTCCCTGACACCCGCTTTTCAGGCTGGCCGCTCTGGAAACACTCCCCACCCACAGTTCTTGGTGCTTCGTCTGAGCTGCTGTGACTTAGATCACCATAGTAACTAATTAGATTACTATAGTAACTAGTATATCATGCAAATGTGCAGATTCCAACCATTGAAATACTTTGTATAGTTTAAGACGTACGGTCATTTGCAAACATCACTGCACATCATAAAGTCAGCTATAGTTTCCATCTTAAAGATCTAAAAAAAATATTTGGGATTGTCCGGCCCTTAATTTTTTCAGGTCTACTATAGCAATACTTGCCAACCTTGAGACCTCCGAATTCGGGAGATGGTGGGTGGGGTTGGGGGGGCGGGGTTGATATATATATATATATATATATATATATATATATATATATATATATATATATATATATATATATATATAATGAGTACATCCGTTCGTTCGGCCACCGTGTTCAATGGAGAAGTCGGATCTACACAATTTGCAGGACGCATACCCCTTCCCCTTCGAGCTGTCCTGGATGAACTGAAATTATTTTTGACAGGTAGAGAGATGTACAATTTCTCACAAAATAATACTGAATCAAAATCAATGTTGCTATGAATTATTGACCGATTTAAGGACAAAAAGGACATACAAAACATGAAAAAAAAAAGAAAAAAAAAAGTTAATTATTATATAAATTGTTATTATAAACATACTAAGCTAATTACACTATACATTATCTGAAGCTGATAGAGAGATTTAAGTGTTGAATGTAAACATGAGTGGGGCACTTTTGGATTCCTAAGAATTTTAGTGGAATTAAAAAACACATGTCCATGCTAAAAAAAAAAATAATAATAATAAATTCAAATCAATGTTGCTATTAATTATTGACCCAGTTAGGGATCCAATTACTTCACATCAAATATTCCACTTTGAAAATCTTTTTGGGAAAAATATTATATTTTGTATTTTTGCCCCAAAAAATAGGGTTTTGTCAAAAAGTTCATGAAATGTGTGTGTGTGTTTGTGTATGTTTATATATTTTCACCTGAAGTTGAATTAGAGATTCTGCGTCCCTAGGACCTAAATTGCGGGAGCCCCTAAGGTAAAACAAACAAAAAAAAGCGTATATTGTATTGGTTTTGAAAATGAAAAAATATCAAAATGGCCCCCGCTTGCTTTGATTTTTCAGTGTGCGGCCCTCAGTGGAAAAAGTTTGGACACCCCTGCACTAGACTATGAAAGAGAAAACTATATTTTACTTGTGACCAATAAAACACTTTGTTGCGACGTATTTACGGTTTGACCTTACTCCATCCAACATGACACACACAGAGGGAGATGTATAGTTTCTATACTAAGGCTTCTTTTGATGTAATAACCCCATCTGACTTGCTTGAAAGCATCATTACTGCTACCATTCAGCTACTTGCACTCACTCCACCACCCGTCATGCCAGGCAGTGTTAAAAGGTGTGAAAGAGTCTACAGGAAAAGTCGTTTTTCACTGAATTTCTTGAAGTAACCAGTCGCAATAAAATGCCCTCAACATGCACTAATTTAGAGATTTTGTTTGTGCATGTATCTCATGGGTAGGCTGACCATATTCTGAAATCCCAAAAAGAGGACACATATATGCGTGCCAAGGCGGGCAGCACGCCAAGGCCGGGACTAGATGAACATTTGCCAATGATACTCGAACTTGCTTTATAAATAATATATTTATTTAAATAAAGCATTGTTTCTCCTCTGTTGACAGCAGTGTTGGCGCTAGGAATTCTCAAAATGGGGTCCCAGGGACCCTATCAAGTCATAAAAATGTGGTCCCACAGTAAATTTTTGGGGTCCCACTTTTTTGTAAGCATTTTGAAAACAAATGACAAATGTATGCATTATCCTGTTATATCTCACATTCTATATTGTGTTTTGGAAAAAGGTTGTCATAAATAATGTAAATAATTCAATGTGATTATCTTGTGTGATGACTGTATTATGATGATAGTATATATGATAGTATATATCTGTATCATGAATCAATTTAAATGGACCCCGACTTAAACAAGTTGAAAAACTTATTCGGGTGTTACCATTTAGTGGTCAATTGTACGGAATATGTACTTCACTGTGCAACCTACTAATAAAAGTCTCAATCAATCAATCAATCAAATGTTACTCAATTAATTTTAAAAAATTATACAAAAGAAAACAAATGTGTATGCATATGTAAATGTATTCAGTTATAAACATTCATTCACTTTCTTCTTTCCTTCATGGATCTAAACTTTACCGCTGCTGGTAGTTTTTTCTATGTTTTTATTTAATAAGTTGTAGGTGTATTTATTTCAGTATAAAAGTGTAAAAAGTGTTTTGCTTGGGTCATGAAATGATGATAATGGTGTGCCAGGGCATACATACATTTTATATTTAACGCTTAAATCTCTGGAGTCTACATCAACTTCAGATCTATTCCTCATTTGAAAATGTTTTAGTTTTTTTATGTTGTTTTTTTGTTTGTTTGTTTTCCGCCCTTTTTTGTCAAACAAAACTATGTTTTTTATGGCAAACACAAAATATGCAAAATCTTCCACCAAAAATATTTTTCAAAGTGGAATATTTGATGTGAAGTAATCGGAACCTTTGATAGGTCAATAATTCATAATAACATTGATTTTGATTCAATATTATGTTTTGAGCAATGACCGTTTGAAAGAAAAAAAACAGCTTTGTTGTATTAGTCAACATTGCAAATTTTTCTAAATTACATTTCACCTGTAAGCTTTTTTATTTCACTTTTGTTATGTTTTTGTTAATTTTAATAGTATTTTTAGAATGTGCCGTGGGCCTTTAAAGGCCTACTGAAACCCACTACTACCGACCACGCAGTCTGATAGTTTATATATCAATGATGGAATCTTAACATTATAACACATGCCAATACGGCCGGGTTAACTTATAAAGTGACATTTTAAATTTGCCGCTAAACTTCCGGTTCGAAACGCCTCTGAGGATGACGTATGCGCGTGACGTAGCCCGGGGAACACGGGTATGCCTTCCACATTGAAGCCAATACGAAAAAGCTCTGTTTTCATTTCATAATTCCACAGTATTCTGGACATCTGTGTTCGTGAATCTGTTGCAATTATGTTCATTGCATTATGGAGAAAGAAGCTGAGCAAGCAAAGAAGAAAGTTGTCTGTGCGAAACGGACGTATTTTTCGAACGAAGTCAGCAACAACAGTACACAGCCGGCGCGTCTTTGTTTACATTCCCGAAAGATGCAGTCAAGATGGAAGAACTCGGATAACAGAGACTCTAACCAGGAGGACTTTTGACTTCGATACACAGACGCCTGTAGAGAACTGGGACAACACAGACTCTTACCAGGATTACTTTGATTTGGATGACAAAGACGCAGACGTGCTACCGTGAGTATGCAGCTTTGGCTTCTAAACATTTGATCGCTTGACCGTATGTGCGCAACTTTTTTTTTGCGTATGTACGTAACTTTTTTAAAATATATAGGCTTTATGAACATTGGGTTAGGTGAACGGTCTTTTGGGCTGAGTGATTGTGTGTGTTGATCAGGTGTTTGAATTGTATTGGCGTGTTCTATGGAGCTAGGAGCTAGCATAGGAGCTAGGAGTTAGCATAACAAACACGTAGGTGTTTTTATGCAGGATTAATTTGTGGCATATTAAATATAAGCCTGGTTGTGTTGTGGCTAATAGAGTATATATATATATGTCTTGTGTTTATATACTGTTGTAGTCATTCCCAGCTGAATATCAGGTACCGTGAGTATGCAGCCTTGGCTGCTAAACATTTGATAGCTTGACCGTATGTGCGCGTCACGTACGTAACTTTTTAAAAATATATAAGCTCTATGAACCTTGGGTTAGGTGAACGGTCTTTTGGGCTGAGTGATTGTGTGTGTTGATCAGGTGTTTGAATTGTATTGGCGCGTTCTATGGAGCTAGGAGCTAGCAGAGGAGCTAGGAGCTAGCATAACAAACACGTAGGTGTTTTTATGCAGGATTAATTTGTGGCATATTATATATAAGCCTGGTTGTGTTGTCGCTAATAGAGTATATATATGTCTTGTGTTTATTTACTGTTGTAGTCATTCCCAGCTGAATATCAGGTCACCCCCGGCTCTCACAGCATCTTCCCTATCTGAATAGCTTCAACTCCCCACTAGTCCTTCACTTGCACTTTACTCATCCACAAATCTTTCATCCTCGCTCAAATTAATGGGGAAATTGTCGCTTTCTCGGTCCGAATCTCTCTCACTTCATGCGGCCATCATTGTAAACAATAGGGAACTTTGCGCATATGTTCAATTGACTACGTCACGCTACTTCCGGTAGGGGCAAGCCTTTTTTTTATCAGATACCAAAAGTTGCGATCTTTATCGTCGTTGTTCTATACTAAATCCTTTCAGCAAAAATATGGCAATATCGCGAAATGATCAAGTATGACACATAGAATAGATCTGCTATCCCCGTTTAAATTTAAAAAATTCATTTCAGTAGGCCTTTAAAACATTAGCTGTGGGCCGCAAATGGTAAAAAAAAAAAAAAAAAAAAAAAAAATGTGCGTCAATTCTGATTTCAATGTGTTAAAAAGACACAAAAAAGTGTGTTCACGCCAACACTGCTTGACAGTATAACAAAATAAGCCACACTTATATTCTGTAACATTCACAGTTTTGGAAAAAAGTGCAGAGGTAGAAATATTCAAAATAACCTCTTGTATATAATCTAAACATAAATAATGCCTCAAAACAAGTTAATTCAATTTAAACAAAAAACAGCAGACGAGCTCTCACCCTGCACAGCTGTTTTGTGCTTTGTAGTGTCAATATGGGCTTGTAGATCGTTGGCACTTTTATTTGCCACGGATATATACGTTCCTGCTTTGCACACAGTGCATTCTGCTTTCCATGTGTCACGGCCAGGACGAAAACACATACTTTTCCCGCAAAACATCCGTGAAGTTGCATTTACGTTTCGGCTTCTCTCTTGTGTCCTGTCTGTCTCTCGAGTGTCTCGCTCTCTCGCTCTCTGTCTCTGCCCCTCCCTCACGAATGTTGCTGCGTGCGCACACTTTCACAATTTGTTTTGTTTTCAACCCCTTCTCAACCCTGGACGTACATTGAAAATACACGCAACCCTAACTCAAAATACCGGACTTTTGAGGAATTTAAGAAATCCCGCCCGGACAGCCCTGCAAAAGAGGACATGTCCGTCTACTCATGTGGAGTGGGATACATGCATACAAAAACTGTATAGCAAATAGTATTGTTATGTACACATTATATGTGCAAGCAAATAATTATGAGCTTGCAAAGTAGAGGTTTGGCGTCTCTTTGGAGGGGTGTAAGAGCATGTTGTGGACTTGTGAAGGGGCTCAGTCTGAAGGTCTGGGTTCGTACCTATCCAATGTGGCATTGGAAAATACTACAAACCTAACCCAAAGTCCTTTTTTTTTTCTCTAAATATCTTCAAGGTCCGATAGTTGCCCTTTTAAAGCATTCACGAAGATTCCTAATGAATGACCAGGGGTGTCAAACTCGTTTTCATTGAAGGCCATGTTGCAGTTTTGGCCTTGCAACATGGCCCTCTATATATTAAACATTAATATTTATGTTTAATATTAATAAAATAAACATACATGTATAAGGATTAGCTGCATGATACAGTCACACGATTACCTATGCATTTGATTGGTAAATGTATATTTTATCTACACTGTAAGAAAAAAAAATCTGTAGATTTTGCGGTAAAAAAAATGGCAGAATTTTACCATAAAATTTACAGTAAAATGGTCACACTCTATTATACTGTAAAATGTTTGTGATTGAGCTGCCAGTTTTTTGGTTGTTTTTTGCATAAAAATATGGTGGCTGTTTTCACAGTGTATTACTGTAAATGTAAAAATGGGACCACAGTTTTTTTCTTACGGTAGAATTCTGAAGACCTAGCTGTTTAAAAAAATAAAAAATATTGTCATGTTTACAGTGTACAATTTGATGGATAACTTGCTTTGAAATCATAAGGCTAAGTTATGTATGTTTTTACCCCAAAAATGTGTCGAATGTATGATAATATAATATCTGTTGTATTATTAGATGGATAACGTTTAAAATATATATAACTGCTTGTAGTACATGTCCTTTTTTTCTGTCAAAATAGAAAAAGAAAGAAAGATAAAGTACTTAATTGATGCATATTATTTCCAGGCTTTCACAGGCCATTCAAAATGATGTGACAGAAAATATAAATAATAATTTCCATTTTCAAATTATTATTATACACAGTAAAACCACCCCCTATACACACATTTATATTGGCTCCAAGACTTTGGTCGCCAATGCCTGCATGCTCCGAGAATGATTACCAGCTAGCAGCAGACGCCCCGATCCGCCTTTTCTCAACTTTGAACCGGTTATGTACAGAAGTTGGCCGTTTCAACGCTGACATGCACTTCTGGGGTGCCGTTCAACAGTCTTCCCATACACAAAAAAATGCTGGGTTATTTTGATAACCCAATTTATGAGTTGCGAGTGTTGGGTTAAATTTTGGACTCAATTTTATGAAGAGCAATCCATTTTTTGGGGTTATAAGTAGGGGTGCGGGAAAAAATCGATTCGAATTCGAATTGCGATTCTCACGTTGTGCGATTCAGAATTGATTCTCATTTTAAAAAAAATTGATTTTATTTTTTTATTTATTTTAAAATATATATATATATATATATATATATATATATATATATATATATATATATATATATATATATATATATATATATATATATATTTTTTTTTTCTTTTTCTTTTTTTTAAATTAATCAATCCAGCAAAACAATACACAGCAATACCATAACAATGCAATCCAATTCCAAACCCGACCCAGCAACACTCAGAACTGCAATAAACAGAACAATTGAGAGGAGACACAAACACGACACAGAACAACCAAAAGTAGTGAAACAAAAATTTATATTATCAACAACAGTATCAATATTAGTTACAATTTCAACATAGCAGTGATTAAAAATCCCTCATTGACATTATCATTACGCATTTATCAAAATAAAATAAAAAAGAACAATAGTGTCACAGTGGCTTACACTTGCATCGCATCTCATAAGTTTGACAACACACTGTGTCCAATATTTTCACAAAGATAAAATAAGTAATATTTTTGGTTAATTTAATAGTTAAAACAAATGTACATTATTGCAATCAGTTGATAAAACATTGTCCTTTACAATTATAAAAGCTTTTTACAAAAATCTACTACTCTGCTTGCATGTCAGCAGACTGGGGTAGATCCTGCTGAAATCCTATGTATTGAATGAATAGAGAACCGTTTTGAATCGAGAAAAAAATCGTTTTTGAATCCAGAATCGTGTTGGATTGAAAAAAAAATCGATTTTGAATCGAATCGTGACCCCAAGAATCTATATTGAATCGAATCGTGGGACACCCAAAGATTCACAGCCCTAGTTATAAGGGTATTATTTTAATTAAATTTCTGGGTTTTCCAATATATGAACCATTTTTGGGTTGTTTTTCAATGAGTGACGCATTTTTGGGTAAAAGGCTTTTTTTTTTAATAAAAAGGTACTTTTTTCTTGAAGGGAATTTTATTAAGGATTCATTTCATTAACATTATTTACAATCACACATCTTATGTACATTTAAATATTTGAGTCCCGTCTGCATCCTGGGAGAACGATCCACGCAGTAAAATGCAACCCCCCCGTGACAACTATGACCATACACGGCAATTCTTGTAAAAAAAAATGACACTCATATCTTGCTTTTGAGTATATTTTAATGGAATACAAATTATTTTGATCAGTAGTTGGGAAGGAGTAGGACAAACCAGCAGTAAAATTTAAAATGTATAACCAACTATTGGGTCCAGGAGCTCTCAATTGCACAACCCGATATTGGAATAACCCAACATTGTAGTGAGCATAACTCAGCTTTTGTGTTACATTAATTCAACCCAATAGTTGGGTTATGAATCAACCAACATTGAGTTAGCATAACTCAACTATTGGGTTAAATAATTCAACCCAATAGTTTGGTTGGGAATAACCCAACATTAAGTTATCATAACTCAACTTTTTGGTGAAATAATTCAACACAAAGATGGGTTGAAAAAATTTACTCAAAATGTTGAGTTAAAATGACTCAAATAAGGGGTTCATCTTTTCTGAACCAGCAGTTGGGTTAAAATAGGGTTATGTTTTAACCCAAAATTTTTTTTAGTGTGCACCACATCATCAACAATTGCCCAGTTGTTTCTTCACTTATCAACCTCGACCCGGAAAACCCAAACCTCGACACAGTGAGCTGGCTACAGCGGCTTGCATACTTGCCAACCCTCCCGAATTTCCCGGGAGACTCCCGAAATTCAGCGCCTCTCCCAAAAACCTCCCGGGACAAATGTTCTCCTGAAAATCTCCTGATTTTCAGCCGGAGCTGGAGGCTACGCCCCCTCCAGCTCCATCCGGACCTGAGTGAGGACAGCCTTTTTTCACGTCCGCTTTCCCACGATATAAGCAGCGTACCTGCCCAATTACGTTATTCCATACGAGGCGTCCGGCATACCGCCGATGAGCATGGTGCAGATGGAGAAGATCTTCTCGGCGTCCGTGTTGGTGCACACGTTGTCAAAGCCGATGCTGGTCAGGCTGCTGAGGGTGAAGTAGAGGGCAGCGATGTACGAGCTGCACACCGACGGGCCGCCGACCGTGTTGTTGACGTAGGGCATCTTCAGGCGTTTGCCCAGCTCATAGAGCCATCCTTGGGGAAGAGACGGGAGGACAACAGGGTGACAAGAACTAAATCATCCAGACTAGAGATACATTGTATTATTATGTTTATCTTACCTAAAAATAAATATATTTATTAATTTTAAAAAAATAAAAAAATGTACTATATTTTGCTAAAAACATCAAAATTAATTGTATTTTTATTTGCATTTTTTCTGACTCCTTATTACATCCAGCCATAGAATTATACATTAAAATAAACATTAACATATTTGAAATAATTAATTTTAAATGATCATAATAATTCATTTAAAATGACTATATTTAATTATTAAAATAATTGCTTGTTTATCAACAACTTTAGCATTTTATTCATTACATTTTGAAGCTCTCAGAAGCCAAGTTATGTTATATTCCTTAAGATTTATTTATGCAAGTTTGAAGTATCAATTATCTAAACACAGTTTTGTTTTCATATTTTCAGGATGTAGATATATATATATATATATATATATATATATATATATATATATATAAAATACTTGACTTGGTGAATTCTAGCTGTAAATATACTCCTCCCCTCTTAACCACGCCTCCAACCAAGATCCCCGCCCCCAACCACGCCCCCGCCCCACCCCGAACACGCCCCCCACCCGTCCCCACCTCCCGAAATCGGAGGTCTCAAGGTTGGCAAGTATGGCGGGTTGGCGAAGAAGATTACTGTTAGTCAACAAGGACTTTTAGGTGAAAAGCACTGTTGTGATGTTTTAATTTACTGGTAATTTAATTTTCAATCATTCCCTTGAGAGCTACCATCTGATGGCGGAGGAAGATTCTGCGTGTCCCAATGATTAGTTGCCGGGGATTTTGATGCCCATGGTGGGCATGAAAGAACATGGCAGTCCGCCAAACATCACCCAAATGATAAAACGTTCCAGTTTTACAGATAACGAACATTAGAGCCAAGACCTCAACTCCATCCAACAGATACTCTCATCTGACAACAGTGACCTCTGACCTCTCAAAAAATATAAAAGAAACTCCACTTCATACTGTTATAAAGTGTAGGTGGTCCCGTACTTCATGCACTGATTAAATGCTTCAATGAAGCTTTTTAACAAAATGAGACTTTGGCAGACTTAAGAGGTTTATTATATACGCATGAATGTTTGATCCTTTGTGGGCGTTTGTGCGTCAAATTATTTTTTGC
Organism: Entelurus aequoreus; assembly: GCF_033978785.1. NCBI lineage: Eukaryota > Metazoa > Chordata > Actinopteri > Syngnathiformes > Syngnathidae > Entelurus > Entelurus aequoreus. Next base: position 24,682,892 of record NC_084748.1, read on the forward strand.
CCTGGGGGGCATGGTGGAAGTCAATCCATTAATGAAACAGGGTCAAGGTTTGTGTGCATGCATATGTTAAAAGATAGTTAAAATGTGCTTTCTATCTTTGCGTCTGTCCTCAAAGCAAGTTTCTTTCAGCTTTATTCTTCCACTACATTTTACTTATACTTGCACATTTGTTCATACCTAAAAAAGCAACAAGAACAAAAAAAAAACAAGCCTGTAGTTTCCTTTCCTCCTGCAAATATACGACTGCCTGCTTCTTTATCTTATCTCTGGTGCCACAAAAGTATTTTCCTGTTGTCAAATACAGATTTAAGATCATTATTCTCCCTAAGAAGTGTGGTATATAATAACAAATGCAATGTTTTGCTCATCAAAAATGACTATAAATTCCGAACATTATAGCAAAGCTATTTCTGTTGTAAATAAATGTCATGTATTTTTGTACTTTACAGAACATTTACAGTCAGTGAAATGAGTGGAACAGAGAACAATGGTAGGTGTCTTCAAGTTTATGTTTCTTTACATTGACAAATTTGCTGTTTTAGACTGCAATATTGTCCAATTAAGAACGCTTATTGTTATGATCTGTTGCCCGGATCATGTTTTCATCTTAGTTTTGACTACCTCAGTTCTGTTTTCTGCACCCCTGGGTTTGTGTTTCAGTTACATACCATGGGTGCTGATTGGTTGCAGCTGCCTCTGATTAGTGTCTGGGATGCTCACCTGCTGCCAGGCACTAATCAGAATGCTATTTATTCACGTTGCTCGCCACACTCTGTCTGGCGTCCTAGTTTGCTACATGCAACGGTTATTGACGATTAGTTTTTGATTCCTGTTTTTGTATGCTAGCTCTCGCGCTAGCCACCCTAGCTTTGCCTCCCGTGATATTGCACGCTTTTGGTTGTTCTTGCATGATTAAAACCAATAAATAATTTCCTACCTGCACGCTTCGTCCGGAGTGTTCCGTCTGCATCTTGGGAGAACGACCTCCGCATCCCCATGCGACCCGATTGTTACACTTATTATGTACTGTATGTCTAGCTTGTGTGCTATTGTGTGCTTAGCTGTTGTGTAGCTGCGAGTTCTAAGTGGCTTATAGCCCTACATGTTGACATTTTGTAAATAACGACTAAAATACAAAAAAAGACCAAGTGGTTATTGGAGGACATTTAGATGTTAACTGGCTGTACAGCTTTGCAAAAGTAAAAACGCTGCAGGACTGCTTGTATCGGACGTTATATCACACATTTTACATGCAAGCAGATATCATCTGATTTTTACGAATAATGGACAGATATCAGTTTCGGCTCGGAACATCCCTACTTTTGTCACAACTTAAATTATTCTATTCTGTTGTAATAAACACTCATTAACACTACACGTCTGTATTGTATTCTTTCACATGCATGTGTGATCAGTGTTTGTACTAACGTTGTTATATAATAAGAGTTGTTATATAATAACGGCGTTACTAACACTGTTCCTTTTACTAGTAACGAGTACCGTATTTTCCGGACTATAAGGCGCGCTTAAAAAATTTTTTTTTCTTCTCAAAACTGCCTTATAACCTTGTGCGCCTAATGCAAGGAATAATTTTGGTTGTGCATAACCATCTCAAAGTTATTTTATTTGGTACATGGTGTAATGATAAGTGTGACCAGTAGATGCAGTCAAACATAAGAGATACGTGTAGACTGCACTATGATGGGTCTCAAGTAAACAACACCAACATTTTAGATGTTCCATTGAAAATATAGAACATTACACACGGCACTCAAAAATCTATCAAAAATGTTTAGTACGACTTTGGTAAGCTATGAAGCCGCACCGCCTAAAGGATTGTCGGCGCATTAAACATACAAGTATTATTATGGTGTGTGTATAAGGTAAGACATATTATATGACGTTTTGTTTCGCAATACTAGGCAAAAGCATCTTGTCTTACCGTCTGGTACCTGCTGATCTGTATTTGGGATCTGCTTAAGTCATAAAAAATTGTGCACATTCGCGCCGACGCCGTAATCAATAATCTTCTTTTTATTCTCTATCTTCTTGTTATGGGACATTCATCCTCCGCTGTTGCCATTTCTAATATAAAGTAGTGTAAAGTTCTTACTTATATCTGTCAGTAAACTCGCCATGAAAGCGCTAAAACATACCTGTGTAGTGAGTTTACATTATTCACCCAAGGAAATTTAGTTTCCGGTCGGACAGTTTTTCACGGGACACATTTCCGTGTTGTTGTTTCCGGATGAGGAGATGCTGCTCCGTTATTGATTTAAGTAAAGTCTGAATGTCATTAAGACAGTTAGCTCCATCTTTTGACACTTCTTCCACACCCGTCCTTGCACGCTACAACAAAGATGACGGGGAGAAGACGCTGCCGAAGGTGAACCTCGTAAATAAGACACAAAACGGCGCATCCGGAAGCGACTGTCAAAAAACGGCTTGAAGATGATCTGTGACAAAAAAGAACCACCATTATATGTTATGTAGACCACAAAGAAGTGTTTTACATTAGAAAAAAATTATAATAATATGACTGCTTTAATGCGCCCTATAATCCGGTGCGCCTAATATATGAAAAAAGATTTTAAAAAAATAGACCATTCATCTGCGGTGCGCCTTATAGTCTGGAAAATACGGTAACTATTTATTTACATTTATGTACGTTACAACACCGTTACTGATACGTTTGATGTAACGTGGCACGCTATTTTTGGTGTGGTTGTATGTTAACATGATAGCGCGAGATAACAGCAAGTTCAATGCAGGAAGTATCTTTTTACTAATGAAAGCAACAACCAGCACCACAATACAATTAACTTGATATCAAACAGAAGGAGGCAACATCACACAGCAAACAACGTGTCATACATGCACACAAACACATTACTACTACTGCGAGAGAATAATGAACAACAAACCAATGATTGAAGTGATAAGCTTGCCATCCGACAATACCCCGATCGTGGACAAGAAGATGTAGGATAGGATAGGATATACTTTTATTTATCCCACAATGAGGAAATTAGGTTGTTGCAGTGCAGGTTTTTACATACAGTAACAAAAGAAAAGATTAAGATTAAAGATTAAAGTACCAATCATTGTCACACACACACTAGATGTGGCGAAATTTGTCCTCTGCATTTGTCCCATCCCCTTGGGGAGCAGTGGGGAGCAGTGGGCAGCAGCGGCGCGCGCCCGGGAATCATTTTGGTGATTTAACCCCCAACTCCAACCCTTTGTTGCTGAGTGCCAAGCAGGGAGGTTATGGGTCCCATTTTTATAGTCTTTGGTATGTCTCGGCTGGGATTTGAACTCCAACCTACCGATCTCAGGGCGGACACTAACCACTAGGCCACTGAGATGGAGCGTAATGAAAACCCAAAAAATAGTAATAAATTCTACATGTTACTCACTATTATGTATAGATAGAAGTTAAAATACAACAAAAAAACACTAACATCACAGTAATCACATAAGTGCGTTGTAAAGTTTTATGGCTGTGGATAGAAAAGACCTGCGGTAGCGCTTCTTCTTGTGCTGTGGATTTGAACAGTCTAATGCTGAAGGAGATACTCAGGGCGTCCACTAGCTAACAAACACAGCTGAGCAAAAATCCTACTCCATTTATGATCATGATTCATGTTAGGCATGCAGAGCTATATTCAATTAATCCGCTAACTGTCACGGGGCGGGCTCTGCTGATCTGCACAGCACCGCCGCGGCTCAAACCGGTCCAATCACAGGACGGTGTAAACGTCAAGTTCAACGAGAGACCAGCTAGAAGGCCTTACTGGACAACAACTCGTGATCTGATTGGCTATCGCAATATTTATCAACTGTATGTGTCCGTTCACTTACAGTGTACAGACGCCCACATTGTTGATTCTGAAGGCCCCGGGCAGATTTCGTACAGCATGCAACATAAGCTAGCTGAATTCTTATAATTATACAAACTAAAACTAAAAACAACAGCACTGGAAGGAGTATAATAGGACATGAAGAGAATATAAATACTTTTAGATATTTAGGGAAAAGTAAATAAAAAATTACTTTTATCTTTAATTATGATCATGATTTCTGGTTATGTTAAGCTAGCAGAAAAGACCTTGCTGGCCCTGACGGCCCATCACTGGTATATTACATGCCTTTAAAGGCCAACTGAAATGATTTTTTTTTATTTAAACGGGGATAGCAGATCCATTCTATGTGTCATACTTGATCATTTCGCGATATTGACATATTTTTGCTGAAGGGATTTAGTAGAGAACATCGACGATAAAGTTTGCCACTTTTGGTCGCTGATGAAAAAAAGCCTTGCCTGTACCGGAAGTAGCGTGACGTCGCAGGTTGAAAGGCTCCTCACATTTCCCCATTGTTTACACCAGCAGCGAGAGCGATTCGGACCGAGAAAGCGACGATTACCCCATTATTTTGTGCCAGGGTGAAACATTCGTGGATGAGGAACGTGAGAGTGAAGGACTAGAGTGCAGTGCAGGACGTATCATTTTTTGCTCTGACCGTAACTTAGGTACAGGGGTTCATTGGATTCCACACTCTCTCCTTTTTCTATTGTGGATCACGGATTTGTATTTTAAACCACCTCGGATACTATATCCTCTTGAAAATGAGAGTCGAGAACACGAAATGGACATTCACAGTGACTTTTATCTCCACGACAATACATCGGTGAAGCACTTTAGCTACGGAGCTAACGTGATAGCATCGTGCTTAAATGCAGATAGAAACAAAATAAATAAGCCCCTGGCTGGAAGGATAGACAGCAGATCAAAAATACTACTATCAGGAGACACCGAACCAAACACTGGACCTGTAACTACACGGTTAATGCTGTGTCGCCTGTCGAAGCCTAGCAATGCTGTTGCTAATGACGCCATTGAAGCTAACTTGGCTACGAGACCTCGTCAGAACTATAATAAAAACATTATCTCTCCTACGCCAGCCCTCATCTGCTCATCAACACCCGTGCTCACCTCCTGGTACCCTAGCACCTCCAAAACCCTCAAATCTAAACTCCAAACATCCCAGAACAAGCTAGTCAGGTTACTTCTAGACCTCCACCCCAGATCCCACCTCACTCCTACCTAGTGATGGGATCGGCAGTTCTTTTCACTGTACTGAATCACTAGAATCAGTTCCTTAAAATGATTCGTTCAAAAAATTTGTTCACCGAATCCCCCCCCCAAAATAAAAAAATAGGGGGGGGGGTACAGTACAGTGCAGACATTCGTGGGAGAAGCAGCAAATAGGGTGAACGCAAGTCCCCACGCACTGCGTAGGGACTCGCGTTAATCTAACAACAATAAATAATAATAATAATAATATGAATCAGAATTGATCCCCAAGGAGAAATTCATTTTTGTTACAATAACTGTGTAAATAATAGCCTATGTATGTGTACATACTTTAGTTATTATTTTTATTTTAAATCTTCTCAAAACAGCCTGCCCTACACGACAACGCTCTCGCTCTCTGCTCTGCTTGCCCCAATTTGGGGCAAGCAGAGCAGAGAGCGAGAGCGTTGTCGTTCGCTGAGTGATTCATGTCGTTAATCCGCGGTGAAAGAATTGTTCGCTCAGTCCCTCCCCCCGCCCTCTCATTGGCTGCGTCGTTCGCCGACGTTAAAGGTTCAGTGAGTCACAGAATGCGCCAGTTCCTCTCATACCGGCATGGTCGCGGCGGAGCTCAACTGAACTGAGAAAGGAACGAATCAGTTCATGAAGTGATTCGGTTCAGTACGTTCACTCAAAAGATTTGTTCTTTCGAACGAATCGTTCGCGAACGAATCGTTCGCGAACACAACACAACACAACACTACTCCTACCCACTTCTCCAAAGTGGGCTGGCTCAAGGTGGAGGACAGGGTTAAACAACTTGCACTGAGCCTAGTCTATAAATCCACTACACCTCCCTGATACCGAAGTACATGTCAAACTACTTCCTTAACGTAAATGACCGCCATAACCACAACACAGGGGGAGCTCCACTACCACGTTAAACCAGATTCCGAACTAACAAAGGTCTTAACTCATTCTCTTTTTATGCCACATCAATGTGGAATGCGCTCCCAACAGCTATAAAAGAAAGGGCATCTCCATCCTCCTTCAAAACCCCAATAAAAGTTCACCTCCAGGCAGCTACAACCCTAAACTAACACCCTCCCCCGGATTGCTAATAATCAAATGTAAACAATCAAATGCAGATACTTTTTCTTATGCCTTCTGATCTCTCTCTCTCTCTCTCTCTCTCTCTCTCTCTCTCTCTCTCTCTCTCTCTCTCTCTCTCTCTCTCTCTCTCTCTCTCTCTCTCTCTCTCTCTCTATGTCCACTACTTGCTGTCCATATCCTACCCCCCCCCCCCTCCACACCCCTGATTGTAAATAATGTAAATAATTCAATGTGATTATCTTGTGTGATGACTGTATTATGATGATAGTATTAATCTGATAGTATATATCTGTATCATGAATCAATTTAAGTGGACCCCGACTTAAACAAGTTGAAAAACTTATTCGGGCGTTACCATTTATTGTACGGAATATGTACTTCACTGTGCAACCTACTAATAAAAGTCTCAATCAATCAAAAACCTGCGTTCCAGCGATCGACGGCGCGACGAAGGACTTCACCCGATCATCGATGCGGTCGGCGGCTAGCGTCCGATAGCGCGTCTGCTATCCTCAAAGTCCTCCTGGTTGTGTTGCTGCAGCCAGCCGCTAATACACCGATCCCACCTACAGCTTTCTTCTTTGCAGTCTCCATTGTTCATTAAACAAATTGCAAAAGATTCACCAACACAGATGTCCAGAATACTGTGGAATTTTGCGATGAAAACAGAGCTGTTTGTATTGAGATACAATGTGTCCGATTACTTCCGTTTCAACCATTGACGTCACGCGCAAACGTCATCATACATAAATGTTTTCAACCGGAAGTTTTGCGGGAAATTTAAAATTGCACTTTATAAGTTAACCAGGCCGTATTGGCATGTGTTGCAATGTTAAGTTTTCATCATTCATATATAAACTATCAGACTGCGTGGTCAGTAGTAGTGGGTTTCAGTAGGCCTTTAAAATGGTTAAATGGTAAATGGGTTGTACTTGTATAGCGCTTTTCTACCTTCAAGGTACTCAAAGGGCTTTGACACTATTTCCACATTCACCCACACATTCACACACACTGATGGCGGGAGCTGCCATGCAAGGCGCTAACCACGACCCATCAGGAGCAAGGGTGAAGTGTCTTGCTCAAGGACACAACGGACGTGACTAGGTTGGTAGAAGCTGGGGATCGAACCAGGAACCCTCAGGTTGCTAGCACGGCCACTCTCCCAACCGCGCCACGCCTTTGGGAGAGTTAAAAGTTAAAAGTTAGACCTTGTTAGTCAGTGGCTGACACTGACCATCAAGATGATGTCGTTGTAAGTTTACTTTAAATGTGACCTTGTAGAGGGATGGGTTGATATCCCTTGACTCAACAACACTTTAACTAATGTCAAGCAGGCAGAAGAGCTTTGATCAGCGGTGTGGCATCTATTATTATTACATCCACTTTGACAAGGCTTTATAATCAATAATGCAAGTGGATAGTCGGGTTGTTTGCTGACAAAGCACAGTGACGAAACTTAAAGCTCCAGAGTCTGAGAAAAAACCTGAGGATTAAAGTTAATCTTTGATCATGTCAGCCAATCATAGTGAGAGGGAAGAAACAACCAGGTGGTTGCGAGTTCAACTTTCCTGTTGAATCACAACTGATTTATGACATGACCATGTGTGGCAGATGCATTTTTGGTCATACATGACCATATTTATCAGTACATTTACTATACCTATGCAAGTTCAGTATATTTACTATACCTATGCAAGTTCAGTATATTTACTATACCTATGCAAGTTAATCACCTCAACTCATTGGAACAAAGGCAGTATTTCTCAGAGCCTACCGGCAAAGATGCAGCTGTGGAAAAGCAATAGGACGTACAGCAATAAGGCAGTTATATTTTGATTCGTTATTGATTTTCCAGATCTTCCTTTGCAGCACTAAGTAATGCATAACAGTTACAAGAGTCAGATTGCAAGCATCAGTCTGCAATCCCAACCTCATTCTGGAGTATTGATTGCAAACTGTATTTTTCATAGACATGCAAATGCACTTTAAAAGAAGACAAAAATATCACAAGGTAGAAATGACTACATGTGCATGGCTTTTTTTTTTTGCGTCTTTGTGTTGTGAGTTTATTCATGTGGAAATGTGTGTCTGTATAGGACTCCAAGCTCCCTTACCCACCTCCCCAGACAGAAGACCCCTGTCCTGGCTGCCATTTCTCAGTCTGACAGCTGAGAGTCTGCTGAAGAAGGGACAGCAACGCTACTGTATCAGCTTGGTGGGGTCAAATTTGGAGAAATGTGCAATGAGATTTAAGGATGTAGAAAATGCATATTTGTGTCTGCAGCATATTAAAGCAAAAAAAAATAAAAAATCACGTGTTAACAAATGAATAACGAATAATGCATAATATCCATTAATTGTTTTTGGCAACATACTGCACAAACACTTGATATAATGCTAACTATTGTGTAATTGTCAGGTTCAAACACTGATGACATATATTAAACAAGACAAGACGCAAATAATTAAACAGAGACAGAATTCAATTTGGACTCAATATTGAGGAGAGTTGTCTGTACACTGTACCCTTGCACAGTATCTCAGGACGCTCTGCCAAAAGAGTGCACGCCTCCTTCTTTTATTTTGGACCCTCCCCGACCACATGGCCACCGCTGTTTCAAAAGGACAAAGGTCGCAAAAAGTTCACAGAAAAAGTCGTAAACAATTCACAGAAAAGGTCAGTTTAAAAAGAGGTCCATAAAATAGTTCAAAAATAGTTAGTCTGGAAATTGGGCAGATCCTGCCATCTCTACGCTTTGAAGTCCTTGGGTAAGAGCAATATATTTCTGTTGATTATCATACATGTTAAAAAACAGAAACACCTTCATCTTGCTTTCCCCCTACACAGTGGAGTTTTACGAGCCTTACTGTTTGTAGGTTTCAAAGACAGCTTTTGTCTTCTCACCAGACCCTCAATGTAACACAAAGTTGTTGTGATAATTTAGAAACAATTATTCTAACAGTAATTATTATGGTATATCATTGGGTGCAAGTTTAAATGGTCAGTTTTATTCTCACACACATAGTCGCAAACTATACAGTCCATGACACTAAGGTGTCGGGTATTTGTGAGCGGCAACTCGCCTCACAAGTATATCAAGATAAGCCAGCAGAGGAACTGTTGCCATGGAAACTTAAGTTGACTGTGAGATCGACGCGCAAACCCTCCGTGCTCTTAATTAAGGGAAAACATAAGACATTTTGAGAGGATCCATGAACTGACAGTATGTCTCCTTTTCAGTACGAATCTGCTGAGACAGTGCATATTATTAGGGCCCGATCAGCAGAGCAAGCCCTGCATGTGCGATGCAGAGCACCTCAGGGGCCCAATCGAAATTAGTGTGTTTTTTCTTCTATACATTTGGACGCCGTTTTAACATGCACAAAAAGTCCCCATATTTTGCAGGCGCGTCATATATATACACTACGGTTCAAAAGTTTGGGGTCACCCAAACAATTTTGTGGAATAGCCTTCATTTCTAAGAACAAGAATAGACTGTCGAGTTTCAGATGAAAGTTCTCTTTTTCTGGCCATTTTGAGCGTTTAATTGACCCCACACATGTGATGCTCCAGAAACTCAATCTGCTCAAAGGAAGGTCAGTTTTGTAGCTTCTGTAACGACCTAAACTGTTTTCAGATGTGTGAACATGATTGCACAAGGGTTTTCTAATCATCAATTAGCCTTCTGAGCCAATGAGCCAACACATTGTACCATTAGAACACTGGAGTGATAGTTGCTGGAAATGGGCCTCTATACACCTATGTAGATATTGCACCAAAAACCAGACATTTGCAGATTGAATAGTCATTTACCACATTAGCAATGTATAGAGTGTATTTCTTTAAAGTTAAGACTTGTTTAAAGTTATCTTCATTGAAAAGTACAGTGCTTTTCCTTCAAAAATAAGGACATTTCAATGTGACCCCAAACTTTTGTATATATATATATATATATATATATATATATATATATATATATATATATATATATATATATATATATATATATATATATATATATATATATATATATATATATATATATATTATTGTTGTCCCGATACCAATCATTTTGATACTTAAAGGGGACCACAAAAAATAGCATTATTGACTTTATTTTAACAAAAAATCTTAGGGTACATTAAACATATGTTTCTTATTGCAAGTTTGCCCTTAAATAAAATAGTGAACATTCAAGACAACTTGTCTTTTAGGCAAACAAAGGCTCCTAATTTAGCTGCTGACGTAAGCAGTAACATATTGTGTCATTTTCCATTCTATTAGTTTGTTAAAATTATTAAGGACAAGTGGTAGAAAACACATTATTAATCTACTTGTTCATGTACTGTTAATATCTGCTTACTTTCTCTTTTAACATGTTCTATCTACACTTCTGTTAAAATGCAATAATCACTGATTCTTCTGTTGTTTGATACTTTACAGTAGTTTTCGAATGATACCACTAATTTGGGTATCAATCCGATACCAAGTAGTTACAGGATCATACATTGGTCATATTCAAAGTCCTCATGTGTGCAGGGACATATTTTCTGTGTTTATAAACATAATATAATTTGTTTTTAAACGAAAGAAGATGTGATGCCAGACCGGTACTTTTCAGAGGCGGTATTAGTACCGAAGCACTATACTAATACCGGTATACCGTACAACCCTAATGCACACACATATATATTTATATATATATATATATATATATATATATATATATATATATATATATATATATATATATATATATATATATATATATATATATATATATATATATATATATATATATATATACATGTCCCAGCTTCCTAAAATTAACCTTACCGTGAAATATCCATCCAGTTTCTACCGCTTGTCTCTCTCAGGGGCGCATGCTGGAGCTTATCCCAGCTACACTCAGGCGAATGGCGGGGTACACCCTGGACAAGTCGCCACCTAATTGCAAGGCCAACACAGATAGACAGACAACATTCACACTCACATTCACACACTAGGGCCAATTTTTGTGTTGCCAATCAACCTATCTCCAGGTGTATGTCTTTGGAAGAAGCTGGAGTACCCGGAGAGAACCCACCCAGTAACGAGGAGTACATGCAAACTCCACACCCCGAGCCCGAGGATCAAACCCAGGAACTTAATATTGTGAGGCACACGCACTCACCCCTGATTCACCGTGCTGCCACTGTGAAATATAATTATTGAAATGTTTCAGAGATGTTATATATTTCTTAATCACTTCTCTTATTTTTGTAGATGGAAAACATGCAGAGGCAAGGCATTACTTCAATATGAGCCCTTTGTTGTTCATTATACCTGTACACTAATATCTCATCTCTTGGTCAAAATATCTCATAAAATGAATATCTTTCTCAAGTGTGTTATTTTTCATTTGCTGTTTACGCTGTGATATTGTCCTGATTATTTGAATATGTCTACAAATGTATTTCCAACTAAACAACTATCACAAAGTTAGCCATAATAGAGTTTTGTGTCCACAAGTCAGAATGATTAATATACTCACTTAATGCTTCATTAAGTACACTTGCACATTCTAATGAGACATGCTGCGCAAGGTTCTGCAAATATTCAGCCTTCATAAAGACAAGAAGAGTTTAAATGAAGTCAGATTGAACAACAATAATAACTTACTGCCTACTGTTCAAGTCAACATTCTGATACAACTTTATTGAATTCCCTAACATTGTGCAGCTGATGTTTGCTGATTTATTCTATATACCATTAAAATATTTGTTGTGTATATTGTCTGAAAAGAGCTACTTTTTCTACCAAATTTCAGAAACTTGGACCCAGGACTTTAAGTTCCTGTGTGTTTGCATTTCCACCGATTTTCACATTTCAGTTATTTCATACAAATCAGGCTGATGATGTATAGATGACTGGTACAGTATATTTCTAAATTGATGTTATGCAAATAAACAAACAATAGTATGTCAGATGTTGTTTCCTAAAGTGTTAGTAAATAAAATACAAAGAATTACGATACAAAATGATTTAAAAACTAACATAAAAAGTTTGTCTTTTGTCCACAGTATCCAACAACCAGAGCCTCAGTAAATGATGAATTTATGAGCATGTATGATCTATCTCATCTGTAAATAATAAATAAATGACAAATGTCGGTGTTTATCTCACAGAGACCACACAAACATCGGATTCAGCGTTAGCCTGTTATCATTAGTATTTAGTTTAAGGCTAATAACTACACAATTGCTGTGCAGTTGACTAAAGTTACAGCATGTAACAAAGTAAATAGTGAATTTTTTATGTGATTTACCTTCGTTCCATGATTACCGCCTCCTCTGTTTCACATTTCACAACAAAGTTGCCAAGTAGCAGTAGTTCGTAGAGTTTTACTAATTTAAGTCTGCAACCATTTTCCATCTCATAAAGTTTCTTTAGCTTTTCACTAATTTGGTTTGGCGGGTATTCCCAATAATCAGTTTTCAAAAATAAGTTTTTAGGCCATAATCACTACGCATATTTGTTGTACGCTATTACCAAGAGAAGCTTTTGTAACCTGTAAGCTGTTTTTAAAAAGTTGCATTATAATCATATAGTGCAAGAATTGTCTTGAATTGAGAATCGTGTTAAATCTGGAATCAAATGTAATCATAAATTGTTGGGCCTTATACAGTGTATGTAAGTCCACCAGGTTGTCGGCTATTCTTCCACACACTCTCGTTTTGATCCGCCGCTTCGGAGTTTGTCTGAATACAGAATAATTATCTGTAAATATGTTCAAAAGAGTCTGTCAACTTTTTGTTGCTCCTTGTTTCGAATTTTTTTTATCAATAAACAATTTTTAACTGCAAAGTAGTCTAAAGAAAAAAAACAGTGCTAGATTGTTCCACTAATCAGCGTTTTTCAGCACACAGATGCCACGCAAAAAGTTCCTGCAACTCAAAAATACCCATCTTAATTATTTATGTTCATTATCAAACACACAATAAACACACAAGAAATAAGAAATAAACAAGTTGTCCCAGCATACTGTATTGGCGGCTAAATAGAAAGTTTTAGAAACACCCAAATGATGTTAACCAATCAGCATTCAACAGCACAGCCTGACCTTCAAAGGTTCCTGGGAAACATTCCAAAGTACCTGGTGATGACTAATAACTACATTGATTCCTGGTGGAACTTTATTCACCTGGGTAGTTTTTGGTAGAAATGCAGGAAAATATTTCATGTTCTGGGGTAAATTATTTCTATGCCACAACAAAGACAATCAAAGTGTTCCCCAACAAGGAACCGTGGCTCGACAGCAAGGTGCAGATTCTGCTCAAAGCAAGGAATGATGCTTTTAGGTCAGGAGACAAACAGGTCTACAAAGAAGCACACTAGTCTTTACACAGAGTTATCATGAAGGACAAGTAAAACTACAGAGCATCGATAAAAACGTTTAGAACATTTCTATAGATGTTCTCATTCATCAGGTTATTATACGGTATTCTCAGGCCATTCCATTGGCTGTTCAGTAGGTCTAGAAAGACGTTTCGCCTCTCACCCGAGCAGGCTCATCCGTTTATGCTCATAGACTTAGATAGGACAGATCGAGTTCATACCAGGGACATGTGGTTGTCTGAATCCTCTGACAGCACTTTACTGGAAAACTTGAACCAGTTCATCACCAAATTTGATCAGCACTACAGGGGGAGTCTAGACCTATTATGTTCTTCCGTAGAGCAGCAACCGTCCCATCCAGCAGCAGCATCGGGTACAAGCCAGAGAGAATGTTAGGAAAACAGCTGGTCCAGATGGTGTGAAAGAAAAGCTTCTTGAAGCTAGAATAGATATTGACTGCTGACTTCAATCTCATCCTGCTTCAATCCTTAGACCTCACCTGCTTCAAGTCAGGCACTATTGTTCCAGGGCCCATGAAGAGCACAGTCAGCTGCCTGAACGACATCTTCATCAATCCATCCATCTTCTTCCGCTTATCTGAGGTCGGGTCCCGGGGCAGCAGCCTAAGCAGGGAAGTCCAGACTTCCCTTTCCCCAGCCACTTCGTGCAGCTCCTGCCGGGGGATCCCGAGGCGTTCCCAGGCTAGCCGGGAGACATAGTCTTCCCAACGTGTCCTGGGTCTTCCTCGTGGCCTCCTACCGGTCGGACGTGCCCTTAACACCTCCCTAGGGAGGCGTTTGGGTGGCATCCTGACTAGATGCCCGAACCACCTCATCTGGCTTCTCTCGATGTGGAGGAGCAGCGGCTTTACTTTGAGCTCCCCCTGGGTGGCAGAGCTTCTCACCCTATCTCTAAGGGAGAGCCCCGCCAGCCGGCGGAGGAAACTCATTTCGGTAGCTTGTAAATGGTAAATGGTAAATGGGTTGTACTTGTATAGCGCTTTTCTACCTTTTTTTAAGGAACTCAAAGCGCTTTGACACTATTTCCACATTCACCAATTCACACACCCATTCACACACTGATGGCGGGAGCTGCCATGCAAGGCACTAACTAGGTACCTGTGATCTTGTCCTTTCGGTCATAACCCAAAGCTCATGACCATAGGTGAGGATGGGAACGTAGATCAACCGGTAAATTGAGAGCTTTGCCTTCCAGCTCAACTACTTCTTCACCACAACGGATCGATACAGCGTCCGCATTACTGAAGACGCCGCACCGATCCGCCTGTCGATTTCATGATCCACTCTTCCCTCACTCGTGAACAAGACTCCGAGGTACCTGAACTCCTCCACATAGGGCAGGGTCTCCTCCACAACCCGGAGATGGCACTCCACCCTTTTCCGGGCGAGAACCATGGATTCGGACTTGGAGGTGCTGATTCTCATCCCAGAACGACACCTACAATCACTAAACATCAAGCACACTCCTCCTGATGACCTCGGTTGTAGTTCAGGGAGGTGTGGCTCAAATGGTAGAGCGGTTGTCTAGAAACTTGAGGGCTCCAGGTACAAATCCATGTTCCACCATTCTAGTCACTGTCTCTGTGTCCTTGGCAAGGAAAACGTACCCACCAGTGGCGTGCCGTCACTAGAGGCAGGGGAGGCACGGCCTCACCTGCCATCATGGAAATAAAAAAAAAGTAAAAAGAAAAAAAAAAAAATTTAATTGTTATATGTATCCAGTGATTATACTAAAGTTATTTTCCATTTAACTTCACCAGTTGTAGATTATTTGTATTTTTATTTTCACATTTGCCGTTCAAATACTGAGAAGTTATGATACTTCCATATACTAAAGTAATGTCCGATCATTACCTTATAAAATTTGAAGTTTTGACTCTTTGTCAACAAGCTAATAATAATAATAACTGCTATAGCGGCCGCAACATTAATGCTGCCACAACGATGACTCTTGCTGACCTACTGCCTTCGGTAATAGCACCATTCCCAAATTATGTCGGCTCTATTGATAAACTCACTAACAACTTTGACGATGCCTTGCGCGAAATTATTGATAGTATAGCACCGCTAAAGCAAAAAAGGGCCCCTAAAAGGCGCACCCCATGGTTTACAGAAGAAATTAGAGCTCATAAATTATCATGTAGAAAACTGGAACGCAAATGGCGCGCGACTAAACTTGAGGTTTTCCATCAAGCATGGAGTGATAGTTTAATAACTTATAAACGCATGCTTACCTTAGCTAAAGCTAAATACTACTCAAATCTCATCCGCCTCAACAAAAACGATCCTAAATTTCTGTTTAGTACAGTAGCATCGCTAACCCAACAAGGGACTCCTCCCAGTAGCTCCACCCACTCGGCAGATGATTTTATGAATTTCTTTAATAAGAAAATTGAACTCATTAGAAAGGAGATTAAAGACAACGCATCCCAGCTACAACTGGGCTCTATTAACACAAATACGACTGTATATACGACGGACACTGCCCTCCAAAATAGTCTCTCTATTTTTGATGAAATAACATTAGAGGAATTATTACAGCGTGTAAGTGGGATAAAACAAACAACATGTTTACTTGACCCACTTCCGGGGAAACTTATCAAGGAACTGTTTGTATTATTAGGTCCATCAGTGTTAAATATTATAAACTTATCACTTTCCTCCGGCACTGTTCCCCTAGCATTCAAAAAAGCGGTTATTCATCCTCTGCTCAAAAGACCTAACCTCGATCCTGACCTCATGGTAAACTACCGACCGGTCTCCCACCTTCCGTTTATTTCCAAAATTCTCGAAAAAACTGTTGCACAGCAGCTAAATGAACACTTAGTGACTAACAATCTCTGTGAACCTTTTCAATCCGGTTTCAGGGCAAATCACTCTACGGAGACAGCCCTCGCAAAAATGACTAATGATCTATTGCTAACGATGGATTCTGATGCGTCATCTATGTTGCTGCTTCTTGATCTTAGCGCCGCTTTCGATACCGTCGATCATAATATTTTATTAGAGCGTATCAAAACACGTATTGGTATGTCAGACTTAGCCTTGTCTTGGTTTAACTCTTATCTTACTGACAGGATGCAGTGCGTCTCCCATAACAATGTGACCTCGGACTATGTCAAGGTAACGTGCGGAGTTCCCCAGGGTTCGGTTCTTGGCCCTGCACTCTTTAGTATTTACATGTTGCCGCTGGGTGACATCATACGCAAGTACGGTGTTAGCTTTCACTGTTATGCTGATGACACCCAACTCTACATGCCCCTAAAGCTGACCAACACGCCGGACTGTAGTCAGCTGGAGGCGTGTCTTAATGAAATTAAACAATGGATGTCCGCTAACTTTTTGCAACTCAACGCTAAGAAAACGGAAATGCTGATTATCGGTCCTGCTAGACACCAACATCTATTTAATAATACCACCTTAACATTTGACAACCAAACAATTAAACAAGGAGACTCGGTAAAGAATCTGGGTATTATCTTCGACCCAACTCTCTCGTTTGAGTCACACATTAAGAGTGTTACTAAAACGGCCTTCTTTCATCTCCGTAATATCGCTAAAATTCGTTCCATCTTGTCCACTAGCGACGCTGAGATCATTATTCATGCGTTCGTTACGTCTCGTCTCGATTACTGTAACGTACTATTTTCGGGCCTCCCTATGTCTAGCATTAAAAGATTACAGTTGGTACAAAATGCGGCTGCAAGGCTTTTGACAAAAACAAGAAAGTTTGATCATATTACGCCTATACTGGCTCACTTGCACTGGCTTCCTGTGCACTTTAGATGCGACTTTAAGGTTTTACTACTTACGTATAAAATATTACACGGTTTAGCTCCAGCCTATCTCGCCGATTGTATTGTACCATATGTCCCGACAAGAAATCTGCGTTCAAAGAACTCCGGCTTATTAGTGATTCCCAGAGCCAAAAAAAAGTCTGCGGGCTATAGAGCGTTTTCTATTCGGGCTCCAGTACTCTGGAATGCCCTCCCGGTAACAGTTAGAGATGCTACCTCAGTAGAAGCATTTAAGTCCCATCTTAAAACTCATTTGTATAATCTAGCCTTTAAATAGACCCCCCCTTTTTTAGACCAGTTGATCTGCCGTTTCTTTTCTTCTCTCCTCTTCTCCCCTGTCCCTTGCGAGGGGGAGTTGCATAGGTCCGGTGGCCATGGATGAAGTGCTGGCTGTCCAGAGCCGGGACCCCGGGTGGACCACTAGCCTGTGCATCGGTTGGGGACATCTCTGCGCTGCTGACCCGTCTCCGCTCGGGATGGTTTCCTGTTGGCCCCGCTGTGGACTGGACTCCCGCTGATGTGTTGGATCCACTGTGGACTGGACTTTCACAATGTTATGTCAGACCCACTCGACATCCGTTGCTTTCGGTCTCCCCTAGAGGGGGGGGGGTTACCCACATATGCGGTCCTCTCCAAGGTTTCTCATAGTCATTCACCGACGTCCCACTGGGGTGAGTTTTTCCTTGCCCGTATGTGGGCTCTGTACCGAGGATGTCGTTGTGGCTTGTACAGCCCTTTGAGACACTTGTGATTTAGGGCTATATAAATAAACATTGATTGATTGATTGAAGAGACGGTGCGGTGATCAGCAGCCAGTTGAGGCACGTCACTGCGTTGCGCCTCAACATGGATTGTGCGCAATGACTCGGCTAACTGCTGAGCTGCTGTGCAGTGAGACCGTATTGCTATATGAATTATATTATACATTTCCATAGTTTAGTTAGCTGAGGTATATAATGTACAGTGTATTTTGTCAACAACTGTATGTGTGTAACGTATTTTTAGTGCTGAGCATTCATAAAACTGCTGCGAAGACACGCTGTGTGAGGCTCGTCTCATAACCCCGCCTCCTGGTGCCAAGCATCTCCGCCGCAGAATGAACCGCCCGACGGGAGCGCCACACCGACCAAAGCCCACACCCAAACCCTCCACGTGCAAGACCGAATCCACCCAAAAAAAGTCACTTAACAAGAAGCCAAAAAGTGCAAAAACAACAATGCTCGTGCTGCAGGACCCGCGAACGACCGCAGGGACACAACATTAGGTACACCTGCACTGCAGGTTCATATGTTTGTAAATCTGACTGTGATGATGCAGTCGTGCCTCACCAGACATTAACCTCACCGCACGCCACTGGTACCCACCTTGCTTGCAGTGCCTCCCACACTGGTGTATGAATATGAATTAATAATTGCTGGAGTTTAGAGAAAATTGGCAGCCACGTTTCCGTTATTCTACTATAGCGACCTATGCAGCTTATCACCATCAGTGTAACCATAAATTCCAATCCGTTATTTTTTACATTTGGATAGGAAACAACACCTCCACTCTTATCTTGAACACAGGAACACCTCAGAGATGTATCTTCTGACTCTTTCTGTACTTCCCAATTTCCTGACGACACCATCCTTGTTGGGCTCGCCCGATGTCCCTGATCAGTGGACATACTTTTCAAATTACTAGCCCAGACCTGTAGACAGGCACGATAAACAGGATGGGCTTGAGAAAACCCATGATCACTGAGCACATCAAAGGCTAGGAGATAAAGACAGTTTGAAGCTGTACGTTGCACATCTCAGCAGACCTCAAATGTGCCATTAATATCTCTCATCAGGTGAGGAAAGCATGTCAAAGACTGTACTTCCTCAGGAATCTACATCAAGCCCAGCTCTCCCAACACCTGCTGATTGACTTCAACAGATCCACCACAGAGAACCTCCTGACCTGCTGCTGCACAAGTTGGTTCAGCAGCTGTATTGCAGCAGATGTTGAAAGTAGCAGAATAGGTGATCAGATTAACACAGCCCCCCTCAGAGACACTTACCTTGTTGTCTCCTGCATAAAGCCATGCAATGATCAAAGGCCCCTCCCACCTGTACATTGATGTGTGTCTTGTGTTGTTTATTATCAAACTTAAAGGGGAACTGCAGTTTATTTTGGTTTTTTTTGCCTATCGTTCAAAATCATTATGAGAAACAAGAACACACCTGTATTTTTTTTTTTAGGAAAACCTCTTACAAGATGCGGGTAACTGGAGTCACCATTGTAGCCTTCAAAGCTCTCTAAAACAACTTCAAAGCCCTCCATCAACGTTTTATATACACACTGCAAGTAAATATATAATGTAGTACCAGACACGTTCATACAATATGTAGTATGTACAATATTTACCATGTTTTGGTCATTTCATGCATTACCACAACTTATTTTCTGAGCGCATTTATTTCCATTCCCATAGCAACATACTTCTGACTTCCGGCATTAAATGTGTGTTCCTACTTTTGCAAAGAAATGCTTGTGTAATGGCAGACTTGGTAATAGAAGACAGAGATGAGAATGTCTAGACAAATGAGGATTCACAACTTTATATTTTTCAACCTGAGTATACAGAGGATGTACTGCTGGTTATAGAAGCGAGCACAAACGGAGGGTGAAATGTTGGAGCAGACGGAACCCGAGAGAGTGAGGTCAGCGTGGTTAGACGCTGCAAATGTGGAACTTGGAACCACATAAATAGCATGCTTAACCCCCAAAAAAAACGTCCCGGCCACCTGAACCAAACGGCCACCAAACTGTCCATCGAGAGAATTACTATTATATTGATCACGATACATGCATCACATCATGCAAGCTAGCTGTGTACAAACAAAACAAGAAATGTGGGCAAATCCATGCAGACTGGACACTGGCCGAGAGTTAGTGGGCGGCCGAGGGTGGAGTCGGCTCTCTTGGTTGCTTTGTTGGGTCTGCTCCTGTCTCTGGCCATGCTCCCCCCAGCCCTGCAGACGATGGCGTGGAACACCACAGAAATTATGTTTTTGTTTGGTTGCTTGTCTCTGCATGGTGCAATCGTGTGTGCGCAATATATATTATGGGTTAATTATTTTTTGATGTTTTACTTTTGTAGCTGTATGTAGAAATGGCATTGCTGGAGTGGCAGCTGGTTGCATCGGTTCTGCTCTTTTAACGTCTTTTAATGTCCTATGTGTTCTTTGATGTTTCCCTCTAACACATATGTTTATGTGTGCTATGGCTATGAGGTTTTTTTCTTCTTCCTTGGTCTCAGTCTGGACCCCCTCTCTAGGGGCCTAGACTTAGACTGAATATTTTGTTTTCTTTCAGCTTGGTTAATATACAGGTTACGGAACATAATTTAAATATTGTTGGTGGTTTTTGGATGCAATTTTAAAGGAAGAATGGATTGCTCTCGGTAGCTGCATTGCTAGTCACCAAGAAAGAGCCAATTATTACCAATTAGAATGCAAAAAAAACACTTTTGTGTTCTTGTCTCTCATAAAAGTGCAGTTTCCCTTTAAATTGACAAAACAAGCAATCCTCCAAGTCTCTGATGCAAGCACAAAGTCAGATGCAGGTCAATACTTTTAGGGATTTGAATAAAGTATCAGGTAATCACATGACTCGGCTTGCATCATCGCATGCAAAATGATTATTTAGCAAGAACTGTTTGCTTCTTCAAAGCATCAAAGACCCTGCCTGTGTATTTAGTCAGTCAAGTTACGTTAGCTCCGCACTGGAGGCTGAGGTCTGTCCTCCACTGGGTTGTTCGCCCCTTGGGGGGTCAGGGTATGAGTCAGAGGCCTGATTCCGTCACCCCAGGTTACCAACTCACAACTTCCTGTCCAGAATATGGAATAAGAGGGGATGGTGGCTGAGGGCAAAATGTTTCAAGCCCAATGAGTGAGTGCATGAGCATGTGTGTGCTTTTATTAGACACGCGCCGTAATTGTAATGTAGGACAAAAGGACTGAGCCCAGAGGAGGGACATATCCTGCTTTGTATTATTCCCAGTTGTCATTTTACATACATTTAGAATTGTATTATCAGGGAAAACAGATTTCAGCCCTCTTGTACACTTGCACAATCCCACGAGAGCTGGAATGACACTCTGCAACGTGACAATATATAATAATATAATATATAATAATCTGAGTGTTATTTCAATGTGGTTGTACTTTCCAGTGGTTGGTGGTTTTGGAGCCAAATTAAACAAAGCACATGATCACAATGATGAAATATGTTTGAGAAAAAAAAAGAAAAAAAATCTCAAAGCAAGGATGTTCAAAATACGGCCCGAGGGTCATTTGTGGCCCAGATCAGAACATTACAAACAAAAAAGAAAAAAATGGAACTGGCCAAAATCCTCCCCCAAAATGGGACCTGAAAACAAAAAAGGCTTTACTGTATTTTGTCTGAAGATTTCTGAGCATCCTGTCATAATGAACAAATGTGTACAGATATATCATATGTTTTAGTGTGCGCTAAAACACTCAAAAAGGTTTTAATTGGTGGAAAAATAATATTAATATTAATACACAACAATAAGAAAATACATTGAATATTTGAAGGGGTATAAATTTGATTTTTCTTTGTTACCAATTACACAAAGCTAAAATGTGGATGTTTTGTTCAGCTAGTTTAGCAAATATTGATTAATTGTTGTTTATTGAGTATGTCATAGTCAGTTCCACATCACACATGTAGTACATAATATACATACATATCTCCAGTGAACAGTCTTGTGCTCAATGGCAATAGTATTATTTCACAAAAAAGAAAAGAACATTGAATTAAGAAAACAAAATTAAATGAAATTGAATTAATCATATCTCGAAAAGGGTAATGGGAAGAAATATAAACTTTTTGAATTTCCCCCCTTAACCTACATTGTATACGTTTTAGTGCTGTCTAAAGATCCATACATACATACATTTTCTACCGATTGTCCCTCTCGGGATCGCAGGGGTGCTGGAGCATATCCCAGCTGCATTCGAGCAGAAAATACTTTAGAAAATGTTTTAATCAAATTAATCACACTTTTAAATTTGGATTAATCATTTTTAATCACAGGTTATTATTCGCTTATTTTTATTTAAGAGCCCGATATTTTAGACACAAATGCAATTTAATTGTCTGAAATGTCATCCAGGGACATTTTTCAAAAGTTTCACTTGAATGTCCGTCATTTATTTGTTCAAAACCTTTATTTAATGTCTAGTCAGGGTTTATTTTGAAGTGAAAGTTGCCAGTGAGCACACCATCTTATGCTGGTAAAGGAATATGTGTCGTCAAAATAAATGGTATGTTTAATCTGCGTATACTCACGATTAATGCAATAATTTATTGTGATTAAACACATGAATTAAATTGTTATTTTTGATAACTGTAGTTATTTCAGTATCTTTAATGTACAAAATATAAGTGCCACCAATGTTTCTGTATGTGGCCGTCCGTCCCTTAATGGATTGAAACGTGAATTTCTCAATCAAAAGTGAATATTACTATCTTTGCAAATGTTTATTGTCAATACAACTTTTAATTAGATCAGACAGACGTGACACGGTCCAAATACATGTTGAGTTATTTGGAAACTGTCAATTAGTACAATGGTTGATTTCGGAAATAACATGCATGTCTGTCTTTTGATCATGTTTTGTTTTAGTTATGTCCTGTTTGGTTTTTGGTCACTTAATTCCTGCTTTTTCACTCCCTTGTTTTGTTTCCATGGTTACCCATTAGTTTCACCTGATGCACATTTTGATTCACGCACCGGTCACTAATCATGTCACTGTTAATTAAGCCTGTCTTTTTCTGTTGGTCGGTCTGGCGACATTATCTGCTGTTACCCTTGTCATTCATGCGTTCATTCCATGCCATTGTTCCATGATCGTTTTCATGCTTGTTCCAAGTAATTTTTTGTTTATTCTTGTCACATTTAGCAGTTCTTTTATTTCATGTCCTTAGTCTACTTTAAGTGTAAGATTTCGTTTCTTAGTCAAGTTTGCACCTTCCCCTTGTGCTCGTCTTTTGTTTGTTCCTTTTGTTAGTGTTTAAAATAAATCATGTATTTACCTCCAAGCCATGTCCGATCCAACTATTCTTGCATCTCGGGAAAACAAACACCCCATAGTTCGCGTCGCGACAATGCAACCATTTATTTTCTCAAAATTAACTTGTTGTATTTTTTCAACTCAAAATTTTAGAATACTAAGGCTGTCTTCAAATATAATTAGTTAGATTTTGTACATAGTCACCGCCACTATTTGTACTGAAGTGAATTAATTAACTCATTTTATGTTCTACATGAATGTGAATGTTTGTATTCAAACCACCAACTTTAATTAAATAGTGGTATTTCAGTCTGAGCACATAAATAGATAAGGTGCCTTAGTTTGATATTCGCAGGTGGATTGGATCACTACTCGTAGGAATAGAGGCTTTAGTTGGGACTTCGGAATGCAAAAGTGATAACCATATCCTTGAGAAAAGACTACCTGTCTAGCTCAATGCCAACATTTGAGTTATGACTTAAAGTAGTTGTTTGCCAGACACTTACAAACGAACATCTCCGTTTATGGTGAGGATGCGCTATCCTGACTTAGCACACACACTCAGAGACAGAAAGGAGGAATATAAAAACTGATGGTTTGGCTTCTTCAGTTAGGAGTCCTTAATTTTTTGACCTAGGCTCCTCCGGGTACTGCAGACCTGCTTAATGATAAATAAATAAATGGGTTATACTTGTATAGCGCTTTTCTACCTTCGAGGTACTCAAAGCGCTTTGACACTATTTCCACATTTACCCATTCACACACACATTCACACACTGATGGCGGGAGCTGCCATGCAAAGCGCTAACCAGCAGCCATCAGGAGCAAGGGTGAAGTGTCTTGCCCAAGGACACAACGGACGTGACTAGGAAGGTAGAAGGTGGGAATTGAACCCCAGTAACCAGCAACACTCCGATTGCTGGCACAGCCACTCTACCAACTTCGCCACGCCGTCCCAATGCAACTGTTTGTTCATCAAAGCGCCTCTGACGTCTCTTTTGATGCAGCCGCACTGCCGCGTCGCCCTCTTGTCCGGGAGGGAGTGACAAGACCAGAAATACACTTCATTACGCCAGCAAGTATGCTACATACACACATGCCAGCAAGAGCACAACTAATGGGGAGCCACACAAATAAACAGATCTCTTTTGCTAATTTTTCCACCTTAAAGAAAAATTCGAAAATACTCTGGTAAACAAAAAAACTCGGTAGAAATTAGATATTTTAGTAAAATTCTTGGATCGGCCCCACCTAGGGCAAGGTTTGGCTCTGGCGGAGCGGCGAGAAGACAATCATAGCTACAACATGCAAACTCCACACAGAAAGACCCCGAGCCCGAGGATCGAACCCAGGACCTTCATATTGTGAGGCACATGCACTAACCCCTGTTCCCCCGAGGTTTACCTCAACATGCCTGTTTTATAGTTACCCACTCATCAGGGGATTTTATCACGCTCTACATCCATGTATTGAGCACTGTTTTACAGAATTCAATCCTACTCTGTATATATATATATATATATATATATATATATATATATATATATATATATATATATATATATATATATATATATATATATATATATATATATATATATATATATATATATATATACAGTATATATATATATATATATATATATATATATATATATATATATATATATATACAGTATATATATATATATATATATATATATATATATATATATATATATATATATATATATATATATATATATATATATATATATACTACCGTTCAAAAGTTTGGGGTCACATTGAAATGTCCTTATTTTTGAAGGAAAAGCACTGTACTTTTCAATGAAGATAACTTTAAACTAGTCTTAACTTTAAAGAAATACACTCTATACATTGCTAATGTAGTAAATGACTATTCTAGCTGCAAATGTCTGGTTTTTGGTGCAATATCTACATAGGTGTATAGAGGCCCATTTCCAGCAACTATCACTCCAGTGTTCTAATGGTACAATGTGTTGGCTCATTGGCTCAGAAGGCTAATTGATGATTAGAAAACCCTTGTGCAATCATGTTCACACATCTGAAAACAGTTTAGGTCGTTACAGAAGCTACAAAACTGACCTTCCTTTGAGCAGATTGAGTTTCTGGAGCATCACATTTGTGGGGTCAATTAAACGCTCAAAATGGCCAGAAAAAGAGAACTTTCATCTGAAACTCGACAGTCTATTGTTGTTTTTAGAAATGAAGGCTATTCCACAAAATTGTTTGGGTGACCCCAAACTTTTGAACGGTAATGTATATATATATATATATATATATATATATATATATATATATATATATATATATATATATATATATATATATATATATATATATATATATATACGGTATATATATATATATATATATATATATATATATATATATATATATACGGTATATATATATATATATATATATATATATATATATATATATATATATATATATATATATATATATATATATATATATATATATACTGTATATATAAAAAAGTAAAAAAGTTAAATGATTGTCACACACACACTAGGTGGGCGAAATTATTCTCTGCATTTGACCCATCACCCTTGATCCCCCCCTGGAAGGTGAGGGGAGCAGTGGGCAGCAGCAGTGGCCGCGCCCGGGAATACTTTTTGGTGATTTAACCCCCAATTCCAACCCTTGATGCTGAGTGCCAAGCATGGAGGTAATGGGTCCCATTTTTATAGTCTTTGGTATGACTCGGCCGGGGTTTGAACTCACAACCTACCGATCTCAGGGCAGACACTCTAACCACTAGGCCACTGTATATACATATATATATATAGTTATTTATGTATATATATATATATATATATATATATATATATATATATATATATATATATATATATATATATATTATTCCCTTCGGGTCGCGGGGGGTGCTGGAGCCTATCTCAGCTACAATCGGGCGGAAGGCGGGGTACACCCTGGACAAGTCGCCACCTCATCACAGTGCCAACACAGATAGACAGACAACAATATATATATATATATATATATATATATATATATATATATATATATATATATATATATATATATATATATATATATATATATATATATATATATATATATATATATATATATATATATGTACACAAAACCCCCTCAGCCCCAGGGCTTCCTCTAAGGCTAAGTCCGCTCCGGACAGGCTAACCTCCTCCAACCTCTGAGGACAAAGCTGTGAACAATGGGAGACCGGGCTTTCTGCTCCGCCGCTCCCAGTCTGTGGAACGCTCTCCCTGACCACCTCAGGGCACCACAGACTGTGGATGCTTTTAAAAAAGGTTTAAAAACCCTTCCTTTTTAAAAATCCTTTTTATAGATGTATTTATACTAGTCCTAGCTATTAGGCTGTTCTAGTTTTTATTTTTATGTATTTGTATTATCTTTTTATTTTAATGCACTGTAGCACTTTGAGGTTGTTTACTCAATGGAAAGTGCTTTTTACAAATAAAATGTATTATTATTATTATTATTATTATTATTGTATATATAAAGTAACAATCGTATAACGCAATCAAGAGTTGGCCCAATGAGTTGAATCACGCAAGTTTTAAATTTGAAGCTCCAGTTTAGCTGTCATTAGCTTAGTGAAGGTCATGTTTGCAAACGACAAATTACCAGACTATGTGGTTTTGGAGCAAAGATAAGGAAATAAGACATGAAGATGATTTTGGCCTTGTCCACATTGTTGTGAAATATGCTGTTTAGTGTCTTTCATGAATGCATAATGAAAGCGGCTTCTGCATTAATTACCTTCACGTCGTATCCACTCCAATTACCCATGTTTTGTTTCATCCTAATAGCGGGTAAGTTCTTTGAAAACCTTTTCATTCAGCGTGCAGGGTTATTTTCAGTTTGATTTGATTAAAAATGAAACTTTGGATTTCATACGCCTGCTGGTATCTTTGCGACATGTACTTGTTCTAAAGGTTGGGGGAAGGAAGCCGGCATCTTTGAAGTTGAGTGTGAAATGAAATTCAAATGATCTTCAGCACGAAACTGTGACATCGTCCAGACAACCATGTGTATCTTCAGTATGTGTTTGTCCACGTCCAGAAGCAGTGACGTGCGGAGAAGTTCGTGGCCAGTGAGGCACTGATGTATTCTTTAAACTTGAACATCTAATCCATTGATTGCTTGATTGAAACTTTTATTAGTAGATTGCACAGTACAGTACGTGTTCCGTACAATTGACCACTAAATGGTAACACCCGAATAAGTTTCTCAACTTGTTTAAGTCGGGCTCCACGTTAATCAATTCATGTTAATATAGGTTACTTTTAGAGGACAACAAAAGAATAATAAGTGACTTCAGGTAGACATTTTGTTTTGAAATCATTTTTAAATAATTTAAATTTAGGGGTCACAATTAATTGCAGCTATTTCTCAATAGAAAGTACCCTATAAAACAGGACTGGGCAATTATTTTGACTCAGGGGCCAAATTTAGAGAAAAGGGGCCGGTATTTTTAGGAACACTAATTCGAAACCTCATTAAAATGTTTGCTTGAATGCTAATAACGTTATGACAGACCGCCTTAAAAAAAGGATTGGAATTTGATTTTTTTTTTACTGAATCAGACACCCAGAATGTACATGAAAATAAATAATGTGTGATTTACAATATTAACTATGAAGGATAAAACACTGAATATTGACAACATATGAACGCCACACCCACTCTCCGTCGACATATTTTACAATCAAGCGAAATGCAACAAAAATGCAACAAAACAGCGAAATATGAACGCGAAGGGTAAAAATAAACCCACCTACAATCTGATATATCACTAAGCTTTAGAACTTTGTTGTGAAAATCTCCTTCCGTGTCTGTCCCTGACACCTGCATTTCAGGCTGACACTCTGCTTGGTGCCTGCTGTGACTTAGATTACCATAGTAACTAGAATATCATGCAAAAGCGCAGATTCCAACCATTGACATACTTTGTATAGTTCAAGACTTACGGTCATTTGAAAACATCACTGCACATCACAATGGCAGCTACAGTTTCCATCTTAAAGATCTAAACAATTGTATTTGGGAATGTTTTAAAGAGGTTCATTTAGCCTACTAATGTGTATTTATAAATAGTTGATTTATATAGGCTAGTAAGGTAAAGTTTTGTACCTGACAAGTTTCGGCTATCTTGCTTCTGCAGCCTTCCTCAGAGGTGTGACGTCATCTGTGACGTGTTATATGGATTGTTCCATCCCACCTGAGGTGGTGGGATGGCGGTGTCCCCTGGTGTGCGTCGGGGGTAGGGCGGGGCGCCCCCTCCTAGGCCAGACGAAGCAACACTGCAAAAACTCAAAGCAGCTGGCACAAGAATTAAGCACTGTAAAAGTAGAATCAGACGAGATACTCATATCTCACGACGTAGTCTCCCTATTCACAAAAACACCAGTGGACGTCACAATAAACATAGTACAGAACCGCCTGAAAGCAGATTCAACACTCCGGAAACGAACAAACCTAACAGTTGAAGACACAGTCCAGTTGTTATCATTCGTAGCCAAGTCTACATATTTCCTGTTCAGAAGGACCATATACAGACAGAAGGAGGGTTTTGCCATGGGGGACCCCCTCTCAGCCATCATGAGTGGTTTCTTCATGGAGGACCTGGAGGCCAAAGCCATAGCCACCGCTCCCGAAGGATGTAGACTGTCCCTCTGGAGGCGCTATGTGGACGACATCCTGGAGAAAATTAAGACCGGCCACACACAAAGACTCACAGACCACTTAAACACCATAGATGAGACGGGAAACATAAAGTTTACTCATGAAGAGGAAGAGCACAGATCCATCGCGTTCCTGGACATGAAAATCAAGCACACTGAGGATGGAAGCATCAAGATAACAATATACAGAAAACCCACACACACAGATCAATATTTACTATGGACATCAGAGCACCCCACAGCACACAAATTGTCAGTAGTCCGCACCCTATATGATCGCACCAAGGTGATCACAGACAACCATGACAGAGAAAAGGAGGAGGACCATATAAAACAGGCGCTCAAAGCCTGCAACTACCCAAACTGGGCCATAAACAAAGGCAAACGAGAGGTCCAAAGGAACAACAAGGAGGAAAAAAAGAAGAAAGGTTCTAGGCCTGAGAACCTGGGCATGGTCACCCTCCCATACGTCAGGGGTGTCACAGAACGCATACAGCGAGCGATGAGGAAACACCACATCAGCACACCAGTGAAGCCGCACATCAAGCTTCGCCAAATCCTAGTACACCCTAAGGATGAGATCCCTCCTGAGAAAAAGTGTGATGTGATATATGAGATCCCTTGCCTAACATGCAATAAAACATACATAGGAGAGACAGGTCGACAGTTCAGCACACGAAAAAAGGAACACCAGAAAGAATGTGAAAAGGAAACATCTGGAACGCTCACCCGTGCAACGAGAATGAAAGCAACGCAGGAAAATCTGAAATCAGCCATTTCAGACCACTGCAAGAGGGAAAACCATCTAATGAACTGGGAGCCAGCCAAGGTAAATAGAATGGAAAGCAACAAATTCCATCGGTGGATCAAAGAGGCGGTTGAAATCAGGAAGCGGGCCCCAAAGACTGTCAACAGGGACGAGGGAGCCTACCAACTATCCCACACCTGGGACACAGTCCTGCAGGGCCGCCCCCGGCCGTTTGGTGGACATCCGGACGACAGGGGGCGCCCCGCCCTACCCCCGACGCACACCAGGGGACACCGCCATCCCACCACCTCAGGTGGGATGGAACAATCCATATAACACGTCACAGATGACGTCACACTAACATCACGTGACACCTCTGATGAAGGCTGCAGAAGCAAGATAGCCGAAACTTGTCAGGTACAAAACTTTACCTTACTAGCCTATATAAATCAACTATTTATAAATGTATTTGGGAATGTCCGGCGGGCCAGATTGAAAAGCTTAACAGGCCGCATGTGGCCCCCGGTCCTTAATTTGCCCAGGTCTGCTATAAAACATGATGTTGTATTTATTTATCGTATCACTATCTCAATTAATGCCCTGGCTTTAAACTAATCATAATATGAAGTCAGTAAAAATGCATGTTTGAATACTTAAGTGTTTTATCAAACCCTTTTTTTGGTTAAGGGACAGCACTTTGCTTTAATTCAATAGAATGTCCCGTATACGTGATAATAAAACAGGTTACAAAAGCTCCTCTTGGCTTTTTTCGGAACAAAAATGTTGCTGCAGCTTCTTTCCTTCAGATGCAGTCAGTAGTAGTGTTGTCCCGATAGTAGGGATGGGCGATACCACACTTTTAGGATTCGATACGATACCGATACTTTTTCTTGCATTTTCATCGATACCGATACCGATACCAATAATTTCTTATTGACAATTTTTTGTCAGTCAAAAATATTATTACTATTGTTATTATTTAAGACAAATCACAAGACAAATACAGACCATTTATACCACATTTATTATGGTCAATATATAATAAAAGTAAAATTAAAATAAATAACATAAATATGAAAAATAAATTAAATATTATATATAATAATAACTATATATTATATATAATAATTAATTAAATAT
This sequence comes from Entelurus aequoreus, assembly GCF_033978785.1. Taxonomy (NCBI): domain Eukaryota; kingdom Metazoa; phylum Chordata; class Actinopteri; order Syngnathiformes; family Syngnathidae; genus Entelurus; species Entelurus aequoreus. Next base: position 24,713,975 of record NC_084748.1, read on the forward strand.
TAGGGCTTTCCAATTAACAGTCAAATCCGAATTGCAAGAAACTGCAGTTATTTTTTAAAGTTTGTGATATAATTAGCAATTAATGAAATATGAAATAGGCTAATGTTTTTTAAATGTAAGAAATCATGTTACAGATTAAAACCAAAATCACATTCAATCATATATTCAAGATTTTCTTGGAAAAAAACTACAACTGTAATGCAAAGATGAAGAATCTCCAAATTGTATCTCTTTCTTATCTTGTTTTAAATACTCAAGCAATTTTCAACTAACAGTAAATTCCCCTGTGTGGAAATTATTTGAATTTAGGATAATCATTTAAACAAAAATATTCAGTAAACATTACTAAAAAAAAAAAAAAACAATGCCTGTTTTAAGTCAACAATTGGACAACACTGGATATGCCTGGCTGCATCGCTGTCGGCTGGCTGTGTGTGTGTTGCACGTTGACGACGCTCATTCGCTGTCTCCTGTCACGTGACTGGGCCAGCTCTATACTCTGCCAGGTACAGGGGTGTCCCAGCACATAGTAAGTTAAGTAAGGCATCAAAAACATCTGAAAGTGATGCTTGCACCCCCCACACGCCGTTTTTTGGTTTATATCGATACTTTTTTCAGAAAAGTGATGCCAAATGAGTAGCGTGTGAGTATCGATATATCGATACCACAGGATCGATACGCACATCCCTACCCGATAGCAATATTTTTATACTTTTCGGTACTTTTCTAAATAAAGGGGACCACAAAAAATTGCATTATTGGCTTTATTTTAACAACAAATCTTATGGTACATTAAACACATGTTTCTTATTGCAAGTTTGTCCTTAAATAAAATAGTGAACATACAGGACAACTTGTCTTTTAGTAGTAAGTAAGCAAACAAAGGCTCCTAATTTTGTCTGCTGACATATGCAGTAACATATTGTGTCATTTTCCATTCTATTATTTTGTCAACATTATTAAGGACAATGGTAGAAAATGGATTATTAATCTACTTGTTCATTTACTGTTAATATCTGCTTACTTTCTCTTTTAACATGTTCTATCTACACTTCTAATGAAATGTAATAATCACATATTCTTCTGTTGTTTGATACTTTACATTAGTGTTGGGTGAAACCACACATTTGGGTATCAATCCGATACCAAGTCGTTACAGGATCATACATTTGTCATATTCAAAGTCCGCATGTGTCCAGAGACATATTTCCTGAGTTTATAAACATAATGTATATATATTTTTTAAACGAAAATATATGTTGTGAAGCTAAAAAATATCGATGTATCGACTAGATACGCTCCTGTACTTGGTATCAATACAGTGAATGTTAGGTGTAGATCCAACCATGGCATTTGTTTACATTCAGGAAAGGCGTCATTAGCGGTGACGCCGGTGAGCTACGGTGTGTCGTGAAGCATGTTTAGCTATTCCTCGTCCTGCAAGGATGATACTTGTAAGAAACATACTTTATTTGTCGCCATGGAGACCAGGATTAGTGATTTAGAAGTAGCTACAACACTGCCGACTGGGGCTGGACTTTAGCCGCTAGTTAGCTAGCCATGTTGTCTTAAAGCACCTCTTCTTGAGTGCGTTATAGTGTTATAACTTCACCTTTATCTTTAGTTTTTTTCACAAATTCCATCAGTTCTCCCTTTTCTGTCTACACACTGTGTCTGCTTGTAAGTACTCTGGGATTGTGCACTGCCGAACATGCTCCTCTCCTCGTGAAACCAGCAATGACACAATGTGAAGACGATGGGAGGCAGGGGGTCGTGGGGGAGGTACTTTTTAGTGGCGGTATAGTACCGAATATGAATTATCAGTATCGCGGTACTATACCAATACCGGTATACCGTACAACCCTAGTCAGTAGTCATTTGTAGTACAGTAGTAGTCACTTCTTTGGTTAGTTTTCTGGAAATGTGGCCCCCAAAACAATTTAGTTGAACATATGTGCCTTTGAAGGGCAGGGGTGCCGAAAAGGGGGGGTAAAGGAGACGGATTATAGGGGCCCATGATGGAGGGGGGCCCAGAGAGGCCCCTAATGATGATGAAATTATAATACAGGGGGCCCTGTAAAGATTATTTTCATGGGGCCCAAAATCCCTAGCGGCGCCCCTGTTGAAGGGTGTACACGTATGCTGACTGATGGCGGCAGAGTGTGCGAGGATGTGTCACGTTACTCCTGTGCGTGCACGACACGGCACGTATGTCCGATGAGGAACCCGTTGAAAGGTGAAACGGACTCTTAAAGATCTATTTAGTCAGATTAATGAAGTGCGTCTGCCAGGGCTGAATATGAGCGAAAGCCTCGCAGGCTCAGACTGACAGTGAGGTCACCTGAGTCAACGTGATGGAGAGAAGAAGTCTAAATGGCGATGATTCATCTGCAGCGTCTGCCAAAGATCAGGTCAAGTCAGGGTCTTTGATGGAACGTCAGTCTTTATGGTTTTGTGTTAACCTAATTATCTCTCTCTTTCAGGTCAAATGGTTGTTTGCTTTTGGGTTTCTTCTTCAATTAAATACGATTAAAATTTGGCCAAACGTTTTAGTCCCAGCATGGTCTCGTTTTTGCAGCTTGCCCGGGTGTAAACTTCTCTATTAAAATATCAAGCGTGCAGCAACCTTCCAAGTACATGAATGACCAAGGTGAGAACACAGGTGTTAAACTCACGGGAAAATCAACATGCATGCTGGCCAGCATGGCACATTTCAGCAAATACGAACCAACCAACTTATTCGAGCAATAAAACTCAACAAGCATCTTTTTTTTTTTTTTTTTTTTCATGATGGCGCCACTGTAGCAGCTCTGTGCTCTTGTGTCATCCTTTTGTGTTCCTGATGTTTCCCTCTTGTATTCATGTGTTTTTTGGGGGTTTTTTTGCCTTTTGGTTCGGGACCCTTTGGGACTGTGTGACAAGGGGTGGCACTTTTGTGACTTCTGCGGTGCTTTTTTGTGAACTTCTGGATCTGCCTCCCGGGAGCCTTTTGGCCATAGAGACCAGCTGCTGGGTCTCTGACACACCACAGTCCGTCTAGAGCAGGGGTGGGCAATTAATTTTTACCGGGGGACGCATGAGCAACCCGAGCACTGCTGGAGGGCCACATCGACAACATTTCAATTAAATGTTGCTCAATATTATTTTTGATATAAATGATAAATGATAAATGGGTTATACTTGTATGGCGCTTTTCTACCTTCAAGGTACTCAAAGCACTTTGACAGTATTTCCACATTCACCCATTCACACACACATTCACACACTGAGCTGCCATGCAAGGCGCTAACCAGCACCAGGAGCAAGGGTGAAGTGTCTTGCCCAAGGACACAACGGACGTGACTAGGATGGTAGAAGGTGGGGATTGAACTCCAGTAACCAGCAACCCTCCGATTGCTGGCACGGCCACTCTACCAACTTCGCCACGCCGTCCCCCGTATATACCGTAAGATTAATAATAATAATAATAATCATTTCATTTAACCTAACTTAACTTTATACAAAAGCAGATTGCTTTTGATGGTTTTATTTTTAACACTGTCTTACACTACACTTCCTGATGTATAATACAATGCAAAAATGTCCATTTCTGCACAGGGTTAATTTCTGTCACTTTATCCTGCATCCTCTTTAAAAGTCCAACATTTTTCCCCGTTAAATTTGGACAACCATCTGTTGTTACACCTGCCAGATTTTCCCATTTCTGTCCTAACATGTCCAAACACGCATTTACCTATGTGAACAAGTCATTACCTGTGGTTGTCCCTTTTAATTGACTGCATGGCTGCCAGCTCCTCCGTGATTTGAAAGTCTGCAGTTATCCCACGTAAGAAGATGAGCAGCTGGGCGGTGTCACGTACATCACAGCTCTCATCCAAAGCCAGCGAAAAACAGTCAAAGTCGGCCGTTCTGTTCTTCAGCTGAAGCTCCAAGTTTCCAGCGACGGTCTCAACCCGCCTCGTTACAGTGCGTCGGGAGAGTGACACGTTCTCAAATGCGCCCCTCTTCTCCGGGTATGTCAGCGATAAGTCGATAAGTCCAATAAGCACTCCTTAATAAACTCTCTGTCAGAAAACGCCATACTTTTTCTGGCGATTTTGTGACAAATGACGAAACTTGTCCTGACGGCTGCATCTCTGGGGGTGTGAAATTTGGCTAAAAGTCCTTGTTGGGTTTGCCGTTTTACCATTAACGCATCAGCCTCCTTTGCGCGCTCTTCATCGGACAGATTCCGGTATTTTTCCTCGTGCTTCGTCGTGTAGTGGCGATTCAAATTATATTCTTTAAACACAGCAACCTGTGTACCACAAATTAAGCACAATTAATTTCTGTAAAGAAATACTTGGCAGTCCATGTCTTGTTGAAAACACGCCATTCGTCATCAACTTTTCTTTTTTTAGCATGAGCTGACATCTCGGGAGTAACCGGGCATCACTTGTCGCTATGCACCTTCACTCACAGGTTACACACGGACATACGTCCATAAATAACACTTTTCAAAATAAAAGCAGCACAGTTGTATTGCACGCATGACATAGATGTTTTTTAAAATGTATTTTGTAATTTGTGATTGCCGCTGTTCACATTCACTCACAATCACGCACGCGCATACGTCCACACGGAAGTAATACAAATAACGCTTTTCAAAACAAAAGCAGCATCGTTGTATTGCACATTCGACATATATACTTTTTAAAATGTATTTTGTAGTTTATGATTGGCCTCACGTGGGCTGGACAGGGACGCACAAAGGGCCGGATGTGGCCCGCGGGCCGGCGATTGCCCAGGTCTGGTCTGGAGAGACTGGAGGAGATGCGGATGAAGAGACAGGGCTGCGGAGCTAGCGCCGAGCGCCGGGACAGACAAGCTTCACAGTGTCTTGGCTGAATGAGTAGGTATCGGACACCTCGGTCTCCTTGGGCGCATCCTCGCTCATCCATGCGGACCGGACACTGGCCGAGAGTTAGTGGGCGGCCGAAGGTGGAGTCGGCTCTCTTGGTTGCTTTGTTGGGTCTGCTCCTCTCTCTGGCCATGCTCACCCCACCCCAGCAGACGATGGCGTGGAACACCGCAAAGGCCACCACAGTGTATATGTTTTTTTGTTGTTGTTGTTTTACTTTTGTGGTTGTGTGTAGAAGTGGCTTGTTGCATCAGCTCTGCTCTTTTAATGTCTTTAATGTCCTTTGTGTTCTTTGATGTTTCCCTCCTACACACATGTTTATGTGTGCTGTGGCTATGAGTTTTTTTTCCCTTGGCCTCTCTCCAGGGGCCCAGGCTTAGACTCAAAACTATTTTTCTCACCCTTCCTCCCCAGCGTTTACCTGTTTCTCACCTTTTTTGTAAGGGGCGCCGGAAGTTGGCAGACCCGTCAGCGACCCTGTTCTGTCTCCCTGTAATGTTTGTCTGATCTTGAATGGGATTGTGCTGGAAATCTTAATTCATTATTAAAGTATTTCTGATTCTGATTCTGATTCTGATTTTATTCAAAAAAAAATGGAGACCACAGTGGTACGAACAAAGGGTGTTACTTTTAGTAATCTATTTAGATACTTTTACGTACGTTACAACGCCATCACCGATGCGTTTGACGTCAAGTGGCACGCTGGTTTTGATGTGGTTTTATGTCAACAAGACAGCATCGGAAGCGAAGCGAGTTGAATGCAGGAAGTAACTTTTTACTAATGAAAGCAACAACCAGCATCACACCAAAATGAACTTGATATTGTTGTATATTTGATGGTCGTGCCACTCTCCCAGGACAGAGTGACTGTGTGATGGGTGATGAGCCAAGGAGACGCCAACGAGGAATCGTCGAACAAAAAGCTTTCTATGTCTCGGAGAGCCTCGGACTGGAGCTGCAGTCTCCAGGAGAAGGAGTGGACCGAATCTCTTCTGTTGTCTTCTCGGACCACAGTGCTTAAATACCCTTTACCTGAAGACCCACACTGTTTGTAACTCTACCCTTGGGGCCGGCCAGTTTGGACAACACTCACTTTGCAGACATCACCTGGGTGTTGTCACTTTGCTCAATGGGGCTCTTACCAGATGTTGTTATTGTGTTTGCACTTCCTCCTAAAATCCAACTGCTACTGTCCTTTAAATTCCTCAATGTCCTGGGGGCAATAGCCCACTCTCTGGGAGAGCAGTGGTGGACATGTGCACTTTCGCCCTTAGAAGAATAATCCTTAAAAGGATTCTGTGACTAAATACAAACACACGCTACTTCCAACCATATAAGAACATTTTACATCAGGGGTGGGCAATTAATTTTTACCGGGGGCCGCATGAGCAACCCGAGCACTGCTGGAGGGCCACACCGACAATATTTCAATTAAATTTTGCTCGAATTATTTTTGATATACCGTAAGATAGATAATAATAATAATACTATTTTCATTTAACCTAACTTATCTTTATACAAAAGCAGATGGCTTTTGATGGTTTTATTTTTAACACTTTCTTACACAACACTTCCTGATGTATATTACAATACAAAAATGTCAATTTCTGTCACTTTATCCTGCATCCTGTTTGTTGTGAACGTAGCACGCCTGTAAGGTGATTGGCGAAGAAGGAGGAAGCGTTGCTGTTGCGGAAATGAGGAGTGAGGATTGGTTTTCCTTTTGGAAAGAACGAGATAAGTTGAGCTGTGTTAGTATAGCATGCTCAATAAAAGTTTAAAAAGTGCATCAGACTTGGTGTGCACTTCTCCTGGACGCTACAATTGATGTCAGAAGTGGGATGAAATGCCTCCCAGTTCGCCTTGCCATCAAACCTGGGAGTCTTCATTGAGGGCGGAATTCCCCCGTGGCAAGCGGCGTGAGCTGCACCTGTAGACACTGCCTCTCTCCTTCCTTTCTCTCTCTCTCTCTCTCTCTCTCTCTCTCTCTCTCTCTCTTTGCGGCGAGCTCTTTTTTTTTTTTTTTTTTTTTTTTTTTTTTTTTACACGAGGACCACTTTATTTATTTATTTTTTTTTTATTTATTTTTTTTTTTAAAGTTTTATTTATACATTTCAACATTTCAACAATCAAATAAGTACAAAAGTAGTACAAAACAGTACAAAAAGAATACAAAGCAGCGCCAGGGGGTTATAAATTCAAAGTAACTAAAATAGAATGCAAAAAAAACATATATATAATATAAACAAAGTGCAAAGCCATAGGCTCACTCAATTTCAGTAAACAACTCAAATTTGGAACACAGCATAATCGTCTTCTTTGCGGCGAGCTCCTCACGTGGCACGTACCTCCCGATGACGTAGCACACAAACAGTGCAGTATGCGCAAAGTTTTACTTCTGCCACCAATTGTAGCGTCCAGAAGAAGTGCACATCAAGTCTGACGCTCTTTTTAAACTTTTATTGAGCAAGCTATACTAACACAGCTCAACATATCTCGTTCCTTCCACACGCACGTCTCCTCACTCCCCATTTACGCAACTCAAGAAGACAACATCAACTTCAGCAGGTCGTTACACTATATTCTTTAAACACAGCAACGTGTGTACCACAAATAAGCACACGGCTTTACCTTTACTTGGCAGTCCATGCCCGGGGATAACCGGGCATCACTTGTCGCTGTGCGCCTTCCCTCACAGGACATACGCACATATAACACTTTTCAAAATAAAAGCAGCGCAGTTGTATTGCACGCACGACAAAGATGTTTTTTTAAATTTCTTTTGTAATTTGAGATTGCCGCTGCGCGCACGAGCATACGTCCACACGGAAGTAATACAAATAACGTTTTTCTAAACAAAAGCAGCACCGTTGTATTGCACACTCGAAATAGATGCTTTTTTAAATGTATTTTGTCATTTACAATTGGCCTCACGCGGGCCGGACAGGGACGTACAATGCCCAGGTCTGTTTTACATTATATAATTCACTTCAATATCAAATAGGAAGAGGCAACATCACACAGCAAACAAAATGTAGGTTACGTACGCTCAAAGGCAGGTGTCAAGTGGCTGCAGGGAAACACAAACGGGACATCGTGGCGCTGTTGGGAGAGTGGCCGTGCCAGCAACCTGAGGATTCCTGGTTCAATCCCCACCTTCTACCAACCTAGTCACATCCGTTGTGTCCTTGAACAAGACACTTCACCCTTGCCCCTGATGGGTCATCAGTGTGTGAATGTGTGTGTGAATGGGTGAATGTGCAAATATTGTCAAAGAGCTTTGAGTACCTTGACGGTAGAAAAGTGCTATACAAGTATAACCCATTTACCATTTAGAAGAACTGAAGTGCCACCAAAATCAAAGCACAGGACAAGAACTATAGCACTAAACAAAGGAAAACACAAACAAACTCAAAATAAGGTATACCAGGCCATGACAACAATCATTAGAGATGTCCGATAATATCGGCCGATAAATGCTTTAAAATGTAATATTGGAAATTATCGTATCGGTTTCAAAAAGTAAAATTAATGACTTTTTAAAACGCCACTGTACGGAGCGGTATATATCTGGTAAAACACGGACGTAAGAAGAAGTACAGAACATTTCTCCCAGTCAGCAGCCCCTCTCCTCTCCCCTCTCCCACACGCAACACAGGAGTTGACGACTGCAGCATCAGAGGTTTACTGGCGACGCTTGATGACCTCATCAAACCGCTGCGAGCGGAGCATAACAACAACAAGACTGTGTTGTTGCCGGTGCTGTAGCCGTGGCTAACAAGCGCGCTCGCTCTGTGACTGACTAACGACACCATGTCTACGGTTTGGGATTATTTTAAAGTGTCTCTGACGGATAAAAAACTGGCATTTTGCAATGACTGCAAAAAGTTGGTTATGCGAGGAGGAACCAAGATGTCTTCCTTTAATACGAGCAATTTGATCTCCCACCTTTTCAAGAATGATAAGGAGATACACGATGAATACAAGCGGAAGATGGATGAAAAGCAAACACCGAAAAAAAGTAGTACGCCGTGGCGCAGTTGAGAGAGTGGCCGTGCCAGCAACCTGAGGGTTCCTGGTTCGATCACCACCTTCTACCAGCCTCGTCACGTCCGTTGTGTCCTTGAGCAAGACACTTCACTCTTGCTCCTGATGGGTCGTGGTTAGGGCCTTGCATGGCAGCTCCCACCATCAGTGTGTGTGTGAATGGGTGAATGTGGAAATAGTGTCAAAGCGCTTTGAGTACCTTGAAGGTAGAAAAGCGCTATACAAGAATTACCCATTTACCATTTAGAAAAACAGAAGTCCCACCAAAATAAAAGCACAGGACAAGAACTATAGCACTAAACACACATTTTAGTACCACACTGTTGTCGCTTAAAGACTCTGCCGAGAAAAAACAAAAATACAACAAAAAACACACCAAGGCGAAAGCCTACGTTGTGGTCAGGGACAACACACGCAGTATGGCAAAAGCTACGGTGGAGTTTGGTGTGGCTAGTCTGCCCTGCATGGCGCACACTTTGCAGCTTGCAGTGAACAGAGGTGCCCTGTCTCAACGCAGCATTTCAGAAGCTCTGGCTGACTGCTAGGCCACTTCAAGCACTCACCACTAGCTTGCAGCACATTTGTGTTACTCATACAAATATGTTAGAGCAGGGCAGATTGAGCCAAGTTTATAATGTCCTGTTATACAGTATACCAGGCAGTCTTGCACTAAAGGAGGACTATGTTATTGTTTACTTTATTACTCTAGTATACTCTGGACTGGAGCTGTGTGCCTTCATTGTTTTTGTAGCTGTTGTTTTGAGGCATGTTTGAAAAAAATAATGCACTTTGTGAAAGTCAAAGTATAGTATTTCCCATAGCTGCAGTGGGTATCAGGATTATCTCAAGGAGAGCATGTCCCAAATTCCAAGCTGCTGTTTTGAGGCATGTTAAAAAAAAAAAAGCACTTTGTGACTTCAATAATAAATATGGCAGTGCCATGTTGGCACTTTTTTCAGTAACTTGAGTTGATGTATTTTGGAAAACCTTGTTATGTTGTTTAATGCATCCAGTGGGGCATCACAACAAAATTAGGCATAATAATGTGTTAATTCCATGACTGTATATATCAACCAGCTCACACATACATGTAGTCCTGGAAACAACTTAAATGTTTTGATAATCGATCTGAAGTGTGCTTTGAGTTTTGCACCCCCCCTGACAAATTAAGTTTAACACCCCTGGGTTAGAAGTTACTTTGTCGTTTTTTAGCCCCCCAAGCTATAACCCATAAAATAGATGTTTTAAACTCGGTACAAGGTCCAAACTGAACCCATTAAGCCCTGTGCCAGAATAATCCCAATAGCAAATGGAGTACCCTAAAAGTTGCAAAATGTGTTAAAATGGGTTCCAGATTCCATAGCCAGAGTCCGCCCGTTTTCAGTGTGGATGCCTCACAAGTGCCATTTTCTTCAATCCTCAGTGCTGTGTTCGAGAGTGTGTGTGAGTGATGTGCAGATTGATACTGAAAAATCATACCAGATTTTTATGCTCTAATATCAATGCTAAAATCAAAATATTAATACTTTTGATACTTTAGTTCAGGAGTGTCCAAACATTTTCTACCAAGTCAAAAGTCAAAGTATGCAGGGTGTCGGGAACTTGCATGGCTGCAGTAGTTGTGACCCCAAGATGCAGGAACCCGGAGATCGATGAGCAGGTAAGATGCTTTTGATATAATTAACAGAGGTGAAAGCAGTCATGCATGTAACGGCTCTCAATCAATAGTCAATCCTCGAGCGCTAAGGAGCAGGCGAAGCAGGCATAAGTAGCAGCCTGCTGATTAACACCAGGTGTGGCCAGGCTGCCAATCAGCAGCAGGTGAGGGGAAAACAGCGCTCAGGGAGACATGCAGGAAATGTAAAAAAATGACAGTGCTGACAGGAAACAAACAGAAAATGAAGTGACAGATCGTCACACGGGGGCCATATTGATTGATTTCTTTTTATTTGAAAAAATGCTAAAAAAAAAAGATATTGTGTCAGCTTTGTCTTAAATGTGACTAAGTTTATTATTATTGAATCTTAGTTAGAACATTTCAGCATTTCATTTTTCATTACATATCGATTGTTTTGCTCTTTTTCTTTACATTTTCCTATTGTTTTTTTTCCCATGTGAGACTTGAATAAAAATAAAAATAATATGATTGTGTAACTGCATAACCGAGTGTGTCAAACATTCTGCCTGTACAAAAATAATAATGTTCAGTTACACATTTAACATTGTTTATAATGGTTGTTGTAATCTTTTTTTAAATATATTTTCAAGTTAGTGCTATTTTATTTTTTAAATTAACTAACTAAACTAAACTAATATTTTAAGTGTATTTTTTTTTTTTTTGAGAATTTGTAATATTGTAGATCAGCGCTGTCTAAACTTTTTCCAACAAGGGTCGCATACTGATATATTTGTCATTTTAAAGAAATGCTAAAATCAGATTGTGGAGGGAGCTGTGGCCAGCGCTGCCAGCAGGAGCAAAGGTCACCGCCTCTGTCCATGGTGCTGAGGACAGAGCACCATTAGGCGGGGGTGTGGCAGTGGTGACGGCGAGACACAGCTGGCAGGTGATTAGATTTCACAGGTGGTACGTGTTAATCTAATCATCTGTTGTCTTTAACAGTAAGCGGCCGGGAGCAGGAGGAAAGAGAGGATACGGACGTGGCTGAAAAGTCGCATCCTGCTAGAGAGAGAACTTTGTCAAAGCAATTGATTATTAAAACCTTGTTAAAACCTGCACGCTTGGCTCCGGTGCTGTGCCTAACAGTGGAACTGCGGGGAAGCACTTCTACACAGATATTAGATATATTCAAAAACACATCTTTGACTAAATATAGCATCATTAATTATTAATTTAAAAATAGCATCTTTTTCTCATTACATTCCGATTTTTTGCTGTTTTTTCTTACATTTTTACTGTTGTTTTTTGATCGGTATGTCATTATTTGAAAATACACAACTTTTAAAATTTTTGCAGACTTGTTAGCTATGTTCGCACCAAGTATTGGTGTCGGATAATTTTACTTGGTATCGGATCAAAAAGAAAATCACGGGTATAACACATTACTAGTTTATGTGAGTGTGTGTGAGTGCGCATGTTGTTGTCGTTCCTTTTAAATAAAGCATTTTGTGCTGCAATTTGGCTGTGTACGAAATGTGCAAAATGATTCGACTGATAGATTTAAAAAAATAAAAAAAAGTGGTGGCCTTACAGTGTGGCCGTTCGAAGAAAGCTACTTATGAAACATATTCAAAAATAAAAATTAAGTTTGATTTGATGTGTTTTTCATACAGTATAATTATGACAGCAATGCACATAAACTATATTGCCAAAAGTATTTGGCCACCTGCCTTTCCTCACATATGAACTTGAAGTGCCATCCCATGGAATTGTCCAAAATGTTTAGGTATCCTGGAGCATTCAAAGTTAATTTCACTGGAACTAAGGGGCCAAGCCCAACTCCTGAAAAACAACCCCACACCATAATTCCTCCTACATCAAATTTCACACTCGGCACAATGCAGTCCGAAATGTAGCGTTCTCCTGGCAACCTCCAAACCCAGACTCGTCCATCAGATTGCCAGATGGAAAAGTGTGATTCATCACTCCAGAGAAGGCGTCTCCACTGCTCTAGAGTCCAGTGGCGACGTGCTTTACACCACTGCATCCCACGCTTTGCATTGGACTTGGTGATGTATGGCTTAGATGCAGATGCTCGGCCAAGGAACCCCATTCCATGAAGCTCTCTGCGTACTGTACGTGGGCTAATTGGAAGGTCACAGGAAGTTTGGAGCTCTGTAGCAACTGACTGTGCAGAAAGTCTTTGCACTATGCGCTTCAGCATCCGCTGACCCCACTCTGTCAGTTTACGTGGAACTACCACTTGGTGGCTGACTTGCTGTTGTTCCCAAACTCTTCACTTTTCTTATAATAAAGTTGACTTTGGAATATTTAGGAACGAGGAAATTTCACGACTGGATTTGTTGCACAGGTGGCATCCTATGACAGAGCGGCCCATTCTTTCACAAATGTTTTCAGAAACAGTCTCCATGCCTAAGTGCTTGATTTTATACACCGGGCCAAGTGATTAGGACATCTGATTCTCATCATTTGGATGGGTGGCCAAATACTTTTGGCAATTTAGTGTACATTGTGGTCGTCTCTGACCTCACATTTGTGGTTTAATCAGGCAGTCATTTTTTCCTCAGTTCACTTCTTAAAGCACATTCATTCAGGAAATGATGATTTTGTGGTTAACAGTTTTTTGGTAATTAGAATGCAAAAATGTTCTTTAAGCACTTAACACAACTTACGTTTAATAAGCAGAACGATGGAATATAATAGTCATTTGTTTACTATTATGCCTTATACAGTAACTACGATTGGATCCATTTCAATGTTGGGTTTATCCCTCTTGAGAACTAATTCCCATGCTCTCCTATTAAGTTTGGTGGAATGTTCCTGGCTGAGACGCTAATCACAAACCCATAGGCCATTCATTCCTGCAGGACAGCAGCATCAGCCACATGCAGTAGTCACATGCACCTCAGCTCCTAAAAGAAGGCCATCTCGTGACGGACACAAACAGATCGTCTGTTTGCAGGCAGCCAAGTGACGGATGGCGCACATTTGATGACCTGGAAATCAACAACACCCAGTCGTCCATGTGAGGAGCACGCTAATGGTGGGGGTGGAACAAATATTTGGAATTAACACAAGGGTAGAGTGTACAGACACTTTTTTTTACCCCCTGTCCTTGCTACAGAGCACAGTAAAAGTTCAGCGTTTCTCAGTCCGGTGGTCCTCTGCAGTCTCCTGCCTGAGGGGAGGGGATCAAAGAAGTGGAATCCTCGGTGATGCGGAGAGCCCCCTTTCTGCATCTACTGATGAAAATGTCTGTGGCGTCTGATGTCTTCTGAGCATCTTTCACTACCCTCTGCTGAGCCTTCCTCGCCTCGGCCGTGCAGCTGCTGGGCCACACTTTGTGCTGGTGCTGAGGGTGTCTCCACCACACATTTGTGGGTGAGCTCCCGAGGATGAAGGAAAGACGATGGTGTGCCTTCTAGAGCAGTGGTCCCCAACCTTTTTGTAGCTGCGGACCGGTCAACGCTTGAAAATTTGGGGGTGCGGGGGGTGGTGGGGGCATGGAATTGTATTTATTTATTTATTTTTTTTTTTTTTCATAAAGAAATACAATCATGTGTGCTTACGGACTGTATCCATGCAGACTGTATTGACCTATATTGATATATAATGTATATATTGCGTTTTTTATGTTGATTTAATTTAAAAAAAAAAAAAAAAGTTTTTTTTTTTTTATTTCTTGCGCGGCCCGGTACCAATCGGTCCGCGGCCCGGTGGTTTGGGACCACTGTTCTAGAGCACCAGGATGTGTTGTGGTTCCAGGTGGTGTACCTGGATAGATGAACCCCAAAATACCTGAAGCTGGGGACCATTAGCCACAGCTTTTCCTCCGGTGTCCATTTGGAGAATAAACATGGTTTTAGGTTCCTAACAAGATACAATTTTATGTCAAAGTGCTACTGACACTTTGGACTTTAAATAAACTTAGAATAAATCATGTTTAAGTTCGCCTATTTCAGGGGTGTCAAACCAAACAGGTTTTATGAGTTTGAGAAGTTTTAGAATGAGCTGCAATTTTTTGGAATGAAATAAACTGCTGTTCTAAATGTGTCCACCGGATGTCACAATAGCAATTCTGTTAGGACTTGCAAGAGGTACAAAGTAAAGCGTGGCTGCGGTTCCTCTCCCTCGACCCAAATGAAACTTAAAACTAGAGATGGCATTTTTGCCGATATCCGATATCCCGATATTGTCCAACTCTTAATTACCGATTCCGATATCAACCGATACCGATATATACAGTCGTGGAATAAACACATTATAATGCCTAATTTTGTTGTGATGCCCCGCTGGATGCATTAAACAATGTAACTTTACCATGAATTGATTAACGTGGACCCCGACTTAAACAAGTTGAAAAACTTATTCGGGTGTTACCATTTAGTGGTCAATTGTACGGAATATGTACTGTACTGTGCAATCTACTAATACAAGTTTCAATCAATCAATCAATCAAAAACAAAGTTCTCCAAAATAAGAGAACTTCAACTCCAGTTATCCACATTTGTTATTGAAGTCACAAAGTGCATTATTTTTTTTAACATGCCTCAAAACAGCAGCTTGGAATTTGGGACATGCTCTTCCTGAGATAATCCTAATACCCACTACAACTATGGGAAATACTATACTTTGACTTTCACAAAGTGCATTACTTTTTTTTTTTTTTTAAACATGCCTCAAAACAACAGCTACAAAAACAACAAAGGCACACAGCTTCAGTCCAGAGTATACTAGAGCATACTTGCCAACCTTGAGACCTCCGAATTCGGGAGATGGGGGGGCGGCGGGGTTGAGGTGGGGGGGGCGGGGGCGGGGTTTGGTGCTAGTGCTGCAAGGGGTTCTGGGTATTTGTTCTGTTGTGTTTATGATGTGTTACGGTGC
Organism: Entelurus aequoreus; assembly: GCF_033978785.1. Classification (NCBI taxonomy): domain Eukaryota; kingdom Metazoa; phylum Chordata; class Actinopteri; order Syngnathiformes; family Syngnathidae; genus Entelurus; species Entelurus aequoreus. The sequence goes on from NC_084748.1 coordinate 24,729,445, forward strand.
GGATGTTCTCCCGAAATGTGTTTGTCATTCTTGTTTGGTGTGGGTTCACAGTGTGGCGCATAATTGTAACAGTGTTAAAGTTGTTTATATGTCCACCCTCAGTGTGACCTGTAAGGCTGTTGATCAAGTATGCCTTGCATTCACTTAGGTGTGTGTAAAAGCCGCATGTATTATGTGACTGGACCGGCACGCTGTTTGTATGGAGGAAAAGCGGACGTGACGACTGGTTGTGGAGGACGCTAGAGGCAGTGCCTTTAAGGCACGCCCTCAATATCGGGAGAATTTTGGGAAGGGCACTGAAATTCGGGAGTCTCCCGGGAAAATCGGGAGGTTGAAACCGATACCGATAATTTCCGATATTACATTTTAAAGCATTTATCATCTCTACATCTCGACATCTCTACTTAAAACCTGCCGTTTTATGTCTTCTGCTTCGAACACATCGTTATCTGGCACCCTTACCCCATATGTCTTTGTCAAAAACGAGAAAACTTAATCCTTTCGAATAGTTTTTACCTCCGTTTCTCACGGTTTGTTGAGTTAGCACTGGATTGATACGTGGACATGACAAAGGAGGTAATTGATACCTTGAAGAGTTTACATTTTGTGTTTTTTGTTCAATCCCAGAAAGATTGTGACTTTAAATTTAATCCTGTCTTTGTAGATACACTGAGACCAAGTCTAAGCTCATTGTGTTTTTCAAACTGCACCAATTTCCTCAGAATTTTCAAATAAACTTGAAGTGTTTTATCCAGAGGATTATTTTCGATTTGTACCTTTTCAGAATATGCTTGTTCTATTTTTGGCCAAAGTAAAACAAAGAAAACAACCCGGAGTTGTCTTCATTTTTAGGTTATCATGCCATGATTTTACCATTACGGCCCACTTGGGAATAGATTTTCCTCCATGCGGCCCCTGAGCTAAAATGAGTTTGACACCTCTGGCCTATATACATCATTTTTAACAATATGGCTTTAAAATATATGTTTTGCTGGTATGGACTTGAAAACACAATTGGGCCATAGATTGAGTCCTTGTATAATCCCATTTTAAATTTGACAACATTTTTTTTATTTTTTCTGAACTTAGGATCAGGTGTTGCAAAAGTGTTCTAAATGTAGACTAGTGTTGTCCCGATACCAATATTTTGGTACCGGTACCAAAATTATTTTGATACTTTTCGATACTTTTCTAAATAAAAGGGACCACGATAAATTGCATTATTGGCTTTATTTTAACAATTTTTTTTAGAGTACATTAAACATATGTTTCTTATTGCAGTTAAGTCCTTAAATAAAATAGTGAGCATACTAGACAACTTGTCTTTTAGTAGTAAGTAAACAAACAAAGGCTCCTAATTAATCTGCTGACATATTCAGTAACATATTATGTCATTTATCATTCTCTTATTTTGTCAAAATTATTAAGGACAAGTGGTAGAAAATGAATTATTAATCTACTGTTCATTTACTGTTAATATCTATCTACACTTCTGTTAAAATGTACTAATCACTTATTGTTCTGTGTTTGGATGCTTTGCATTAGTTTTGGATGATACCACAAATGTAGGTATCAATCCGATACCAAGCCATTACAGGATCACACATTGGTAATATTCAAAGTCCTCATGTGTCCAGGGACATATTTCCTGAGTTTATTAACATAATACAAATATTTAAAAAAACGAAACGGGACTAGTGGTAGAAAATGGATGCATGGATGGAAAGAAGATGTTGTGATGCCAAAAAACATCGACGTAATTATAGTAGTATCGACGAGAAAAGCACACTGTAGCTCACCGGCGTCAAAATGTAAACAAACACCATTGGTGGATCTACACCTAACATCCACTGTAATGATACCAAGTACAGGAACGTTTACAAAGAAAACTCCATGTTTTTCTGACACTATCTTGTCATGATTTCATGCAAAATAAAGACAATCCATCCACGTTTTCTCTGTTGTGGTTACGCATGACTTCTAATGCTGTTATGTCGAGTTTTCACAATTTCATTAGCTCTTGAATGTGTTAATCATCATGAAGATTAGAAGTTTGGAAGTACAAAAAATCCATGTCATCTCATTTGGCGAGACAATAAAGTTTGTTAAATCTTTAAAGTCATTGATCTGTGCTTAGTATGTTAGAAGAGGGGCTTGTACGATTTGGCGCATGGAAGCTATTGGCTAACGCTCAACAGGAAATGATAAACGGTTTTCTATTGGATCGAGTGAGGTGTCAGAAAAAATGTGTAGTTCAGAGTTGTTTTGGTAGCGCGCTGCGTGGCTAATTCAGATTAGTGGTTTTTTATGGTTGTAAGCAGGGCCGCCCGTAGCACAAACAGTCATTGCGGTTGTTTAGGACTAACCTTCTGGGGGGGCCACATGATCATTTTCTTGGCTTTTGTAAATATTTGAAGATTTTTTTTTTCCCTTTCATTTAAATTTGTTACTTATAAAATATGACGTCATAAAAGTTAAGGTAAAATCTATTTTGCTGTTATGTTTTTTGAATGAATTTAGGAATGTGTAACTAAATGTTAATTCAGTTAATTCACTAACTGAATGTGAATTAACCTCTTCAAAAAAAGGTCAATTCCTTCTGCTAGCAGCAAACCCAGCATGGAACACTTCACTGATGACTCTTTGCAGACTTCATAATGTCATCAATCAGAATCAGAATCAGAAATACTTTATTAATCCCCGAGGGGAAATTAAAATTTTCAGCACAATCCCATTCAAGATCAGACAAACATTACAGGGAGACAGAACAGGATCGCTGACGGGTCTGCCAACTTCCGGCGCCCCTTACAAAAAAAAGGTGAGATACATGTAAACAAAGCTCACATTTAATGCACACAAAAACAGCACCAATGGTGCACCAAAGGTACAAATATAAGGAATCCATTTGTGGCAGCAGAGTCAAAGTTATGTTTAGTTTCACTTTCTGCACAGTCGGTTGCTACAGAGCTCCAAACTTCATGTGACCTTCCAATTAGCCCACGTACAGTACGCAGAGAGCTTCATGAAATGGGTTTCCATGGCCGAGCAGCTGCAAAGCGTGGGATGCAGTGGTGTAAATCACGTCGCCACTGGACTCTAGAGCAGTGGAGACGCGTTCTCTGGAGTGATGAATCACCCTTTTCCATCTGGCAATCTGATGGACCAGTCTGGGTTTGGAGGTTGCCAGGAGAACGCTACATTTCGGACTGCATTGTGCCGAGTGTGAAATTTGGTGGAGGAGGCATTATGGTGTGTTGTTTTTTTTCTGGAGTTGGGCTTGGTCCCTTAGTTCCAGTGAAAGGAACTTTGAAAGCTCCAAGATACCAAAACATTTTGGACAATTCCATGCTCCCAACTTTGTGGGAACAGTTTGGAGCGGGATTCTTCCTCTTTCAACCAGAATGTGCACCAGTGCACAAAGCAATGTCCATAAAGACATGGATGGCAGAGTCTCGTGTGGATGAACTTGACTGGCCTGCACAGAGTCCTGACCTGAACCCGATAGAACACCTTTAGAATGAATTACAAACCCTGTTTCCATATGAGTTGGGAAATTGTGTTAGATGTAAATATAAACGGAATACAATGATTTGCAAATCCTTTTCAACCCATATTCAATTGAATGCACTACAAAGACAACATATTTGATGTTCAAACTCATAAACTTTTTCTTTTTGCAAATAATAATTAACTTAGAATTTCATGGCTGCAACATGTGCCAAAGTAGTTGGGAAAGGGCATGTTCACCACTGTGTTACATGGCCTTTCCTTTTAACAGCACACAGTAAACATTTGGGAACTGAGGAGACACCTTTTTAAGCTTCTCAGGTGGAATTATTTCCCATTCTTGCTTGATGTACAGTTTAAGTTGTTCAACAGTCCGGGGGTCTCCGTTGTGGAATTTTAGGCTTCATAATGCGCCACAGGTCTGTTGAGAGGCAGGCACTCTTTTACTATGAAGCCACGTTGATGTAACACGTGGCTTGGCATTGTCTTGCTGAAATAAGCAGGGGCGTCCATGGTAACTTGCTTGGATGGCAACATATGTTGCTCCAAAACCTGTATGTACCTTTCAGCATTAATCGCGCCTTCACAGATGTGTAAGTTACCCATGTCTTGGGCACTAATACATCCCCATACCATCACAGATGCTGGCTTTTCAACTTTGTGCCTATAACAATCCGGAAGGTTCTTTTCCTCTTTGGTCCGAAGGACACGACGTCCACAGTTTCCAAAACCATATTGAAATGTGGACTCATCAGACCACAGACCACTTTTCCACTTTGTATCAGTCCATCTTAGATGAGCTCAGGTCCAGCGAAGCCGACGGCGTTTCTGGGTGTTGTTGATAAATGTTTTTTGCCTTGCATAGGAGAGTTTTAACTTGCACTTACAGATGTAGCGACCAACTGTAGTTACTGACAGTGGGTTTCTGAAGTGTTCCTGAGCCCATGTGGTGATATCCTTTACACACTGATGTCGCTTGTTGATGCAGTACAGCCTGAGGGATCGAAGGTCACGGGCTTAGCTGCTTACGTGTTATGTTATGTTATGTTATTTTCATTTATTATGCGCCCCCCAACCAACTGTTACATCAGCCCGGGGCGCAGCCCGAGTGGAGAAACAAAAAAAAACAGAAACAGAGACTGAGACACACAAAGGAATCTAAACTAAACATTTAAGACTCACAATGAAAACATAAATTAAAAGTCATCTGCGGTAAAAAGGTGAGTTTTAAGCCGTGCTCTAAAAGAGTCTAGAGTGGTGGCGGACTTAATACTCAGGGGGAGCTTATTCCACAACCTAGGTGCCATCACTGAGAAAGCACGGTCTCCCCTTGTCACTAGGTTTGACCGTGGGACCTTCAGGGTCATCTGGTTGTCTGATCAAAGGCAACGACCCAGCCTGGAGCTGGTGGGTTGGTCCAGGAGATCTTTAATATAAGCTGGGGCGAGACCATTGAGCGCTTTGCAGACGAACATGACGATCTTAAATTTCACTCTACGCTTCACTGGGAGCCAGTGAAGGGAGGAGAGGATGGGAGAAATATGTTCCCTCATTTTTGCGCCTGTCACCAGCCTGGCAGCCGCATTTTGTACTAGCTGCATGCTATGGATGGTCTTGTTGGTGACCCCAGCATAAAGGGCATTGCAATAGTCCAGTCTAGAAAAAATAAGCATTAACACGACCCTCCGTAGGTCACTGGGGGAGAGGAAAGACTTGATCTTGGTTATGGTGCGTAGTTGGAAAAAACAGGATTTCACCACAGATTTCACTTGTTTGTCAAACTTGAGGTCTGGGTCGAATATGACCCCGAGGTTTTTGACATGGGGTTTTTCAAGAGTGGCCAAACTTCCCAAATTCTTTCTGATCTGACTGACCGAGGTGGAGTTGCCAAACAGAAGAATTTCACTCTTGGTGTCATTGAGCTGCAGGAAGCTTTGTGACATCCACTCCTTTATGTCCCGCAAGCAGTCTTTCAAAAGGTCCAGCCCAGAGGGATCATCTGTCTTGAGTGGAAGATAGATTTGAGTATCGTCAGCGTAGCAGTGAAAGGAAATTTTATGGCGATGAATGACTTGGCTGAGGGGGAGCATGTAGATGGAGAACAGGATGGGACCCAGTATTGAGCCCTGGGGGACCCCACAGGTGAGGTTGACACAGCGGGAGGAATGGTTTGCTATGTTCACAGAGAAGGTTCTGTTGTTGAGGTATGACGTAAACCAGGACAGGGCTGTGTTGGTGATGCCGACCCCATGTTGGAGGCGGTCCAGGAGATCAGTATGGTCTATAGTATCGAACGCTGCACTGAGGTCCAGGAGAACCAGTGCAGCACATTTCCCAGAGTCAGTGATGAGGAGAAGGTCGTTTAATACCTTCAAGAGGGCGGACTCAGTGCTGTGGCCGGCCCTAAATCCGGACTGAAATTTTTCCAGTATGTTGTTGTGTTGGAGATAGGGCTGCAGCTGACTGAGGATGGCCTTTTCTAACAGTTTAGACAGAAATGGTAATTTTGAGATGGGTCTGTAGTTGCTGGGGTGAGTGGGATCTAGGTTGGCTTTCTTAAGAAGGGGTTGGACTACTGCTTCTTTTAGGCATGATGGGACTATACCTGTGGCCAGGGAACAGTTGATGATGGACAGGATGTGGGGACCTACTGCATCAAAAACCTCCTTAAGGAGGAGGGCAGGGACGGGGTCCTGAGGGGATGTGGCGGGTCTCAAGGCGGCGGCCATCTTAGAGAGGGATGAAAGGGAGATGGGGCTGAACATGGAGAAAGTGGATGAGCAACTCAGAGTACGAGCTAAGTCCCGGGTGGGAGGTGGGATGTTACTTCTGATGGTGTTTACTTTATCTGAGAAAAAGAACAGAAACTCTTCACACTTTGTAGGGGATGCATCCTGGATAACAGTGGTGGTGGTGGTGGGGGGGGGGGGGGGGGGGGATGAGTCTGGCAAAGAACTTGTCTCTCTCAGCTTTAACCACCCGGTGGTAGCTCTTCTGTCTGTCCCTCAGTATCTCAAGAGAGACCTGCAGACCATCTTTCTTCCACCTCCGCTCCGCCTGTCTCCATGCTCTCCTCTCTGCTCTGGTGGTCTCATTGAGGCAAGCCGTGGTCTTGGGTTTGGGCTTTTTCAACTTTTTCAACTTTTTCAACAATAGAGTCCAGAACAGAAAGGCAGGTGGAGTTGAACATGGACGTAAGCTCCTCTGGGTCTGATGACAGCATCTCACCTGCCCTGGTGTTTTGGGCGGCAGCAAAAGCAGAGGAAAACTTAGCAGGTGTCTGGGCGTTGATAAACCGTGAGAGGCGTGTAGGACATTGGGTGTTAGTGGAGGGAGGAGACAGGGAGGTTTGAAACACCACAGCATAATGGTCACAGTCTTTGTGGGCTGACATTGTTTCCATATTGCTGACAGGGAGATTGACAGAGAGGACAAGATCTAGGGTGTGACCTTTTTTATGGGTTGGGACGGAAACGTGTTGGGTGAGACCAAAAGAGTCTATCAGGTCCATAAATTCACATTCAAAGCCCCGTGTGGGATTATCAACGTGGATGTTGAAATCTCCCAAGATCAGCACTCTATCATGGCTGGGGATTATTTTACTGAGGAGGTCTGAGAATTGAGTTATAAAATTCTTGCTCTGCTTGAAAAACTTGCTGTCCGTTGGGCGGTAGATGGTCAGAACCAGGAAGGTGTCAGACAAGCCCACTTTCACCAGTAGAGCTTCAAACTGGAGTGTGTGAGGCAGTTTAACACAGAGCAGCTGTAATTGTCCTTGTACATGAAGGCCACGCCCCCTCCCGTCTTTCCGTGTCTCGGGTTGCCGGGGTAACTCCAGCCAGGTGGGCACAGTTCATTGAGAGTGGAATAATCCCCGGGGATTTGCCCATGTTTCCGTGATCGCGAAGAATTCAGTTGTTGTTTGGAAATAAACTCACACAGGACGGATGTTTTCTCCTTCACCGATCTGGCATTGAGCAGACCGACTTTCACGGCGACTTCACTAGCCGCCGAGGTAGGTGTTATTGCCGGTAAACAGTGAGCTCGGGGCTGGGTGGGAGACACGAGATGGGTCGCTATTTGAGAAAGTTTGTTTTTCACCGCTCTGCCCGCGCGATGTCCTCGGCGTCTACCTCCGCCTCTCCGGTGAGTCCGTCGGTTTATAAATTGACGTTACTCCAAGGTCCGAAGGGAATAACGAAGTCGTTTGGCAATACTTTTTTCGGGTGGTGTTTGTTTCTGCTCGCAGCAAACAAAGTTTTCCTCCATTGAGGCACGAATGTCAAAAAGCGCTCTCCGATCATATCTGTAAATGATCCGGTTTGATCGCAAGATACTTTGGTACAACAATACAAATAGATAAACAAGAAATGCCATGAATTGGGGTGAGTGGCTGGCTGCAATCGGGCGTAGCGCCGCCATCTTGTCACGTGCAGTGATTTCTCCAGATTCTCTGAACCCTTTGATGATATTACGGACCGTAGATGGTGAAATCCCTAAATTCCTTGCAATAGCTGGTTGAGAAAGGTTTTTTCTTAAACTGTTCAACAATTTGCTCACGCATTTGTTGACAAAGTGGTGACCCTCGCCCATCCTTGTTTGTGAATGACTGAGCATTTCATGGAATTTCCTTTTATACCCAATCATGGCGGCCCCACCTGTTCCCAATTTGCCTGTTCACCCTGTGGGATGTTCCAAATAAGTGTTTGATGAGCATTCCTCAACTTTATCAGTATTTATTGCCACCTTTCCCAACTTCTTTGTCACATGTTGCTGGCATCAAATTCTAAAGTTAATGATTATTTGCAAAAAAAAAAAAGTTTATCAGTTTGAACATCAAATATGTTGTCTTTGTAGCATATTCAACTGAATATGGGTTGAAAATTATTTGCAAATCATTGTATTCCGTTTATATTTACATCTAACACAATTTCCCAACTCATATGGAAACGGGGGTTTGTAGAAAGGAGACTGAGAGCTAGCCCTTCTCGACCAACATCAGTGCGTGGCCTCACCCATGCGCTTTTGGAGGAATACTTATAAACACACTCCGCAACCTTGTGGACAGCCTTCCCAGAAGAGTTGAAGCTGTAATAGTCGCAAGAAGTGGACCGACATCATATTGAACCCTATCGGTTAGGAATGGGATGACACTTCAAGTCCATATGTGAGTCAAGGCAGGTGGCCAAATTTTGGCAATACAGTGTAGTTGTGGTGCATCCAAGAACCCTTGATATACGTTCAAACAAGTGTCACTAGGTTTTAAAGACAGGGGAGACTAAACCCCTAGTAAATAATTAGTAAATAATATACCAATTGTGTTGAACCCTAATATTGTTATGAAAAAAACACTTAGGGGTTAGGTGACACCAAGAAATAAACTAGAAAATGATTCCTGACCAAAGCTCAGACTAGAGCTAGTCTTAAAAGCAGGAGGAGATGATGTCTGCTTGGAAGAGAGTTGAGCACCTAAACAGTTGTGACGCATTCAATTCCTTGAGAAGCTAATGAAGGAATGTGAACTTACAGGAATGTTGACAAAGCACACAGTATGGATCTTCAACGACACTGTTTATTTATCACTTGACCTGTGAACATGTGATCACATGATGGTAAGGTCCGTCAACTATAGCTCAGTAGTGAAAGCCCCCTAGTCCTGTACATGAGCATATATCAGGCTAAAAATACACATCCGGTCAAGATATCAGTGTCAGCGCTGTACACAAAACTGTTTAGTGTTTGTAAACCGTGACAAGTACTGAAGAAAATTAAGATAGTCCTTGGTAGATATGACAGTGTTTCGCTTCAGCCTAGATTATGTTACGGTGTCAGCGTCACTGCACCAACACCTGCTCCAAACCACCGGTAGTTCCATTTCTAGCCTTACGTTAAAGAAGATGATTGGTCAGATATTTTACTACATGTTTTTCGGTGTGAAACCCTGCCGGTTGTTCCTCTCTTCATCATTTTTATTAAGAATGTCTTCTTCTTTTTGGGAGCAATATGAACAGTACAAGTAAGTGATGTTCCACATGGAAAACTATCAAATGACAACACATCCAAATTGCCATTTTTAATAAAAAACGATTTTGAATCGATTCAAAATTTCCAAGAATCTATTTTTAAAAATACGTTTTTAGGCCATCTCCGAGTTCACGTCATATGTCAGCAGCTCGGACGAGCTTTTGTAACCATGTTTGAAAAGGTTTTATCATATTTTATATGCCACAAAATATACTGCAAGAATCTTTTCGAATTGGGAGTTTTTGTAAGATCGCCATCCCTAACAACGACACAGGAATAGAGATAGGTATGTTGACTTTTTTTTTTTACTAAACTACCGTATTTGCCGCACTATAAGGCGCACCGGATTATAAGGCGCACCTTCAATGAATGGCCTATTTTAAAACGTTGTTCATATATAAGGCGCACCGCATTATAAGGCGCATAGAATAGACGCTACAGTAGAGGCTGGGGTTACTTTATGCATCCCGTAGTTGCCAATATTGGGCCTGTTGTGGCCCAATATTGCTCCATATATAAGGCGCACTGGATTATAAGACGCACTGTCAGCTTTTGAGAAAATTGGAGGTTTTTAGGTGCGCCTTATAGTGCAGAAAATACGGTAGTTTAGTAAAAAAAAAAGTCAACATACCTATCTCTATTCCTGTGTCGTTGTTAGGGATGGCGATCTTACAAAAACTCCCAATTCAAAAAGATTCTTGCAGTATATTTTGTGGCATAAAAAATATGATAAAATGGTGCCATTGCCTAAACAGTGCTGAAATCGGTGCTTATAAAAATTAAGATAAATTCATTTTTTTGGTCAACGCCTTTTTATTTTTTATAAAATTTTGTGACAATCAAACTGTACGGACTAATAGTTTAAATATGTCAGTTATATAAATTAAACAATAACTAAGTAATACGTCAAAAAATAAAATAAATATAATCCACAACAATCTGCACTCAGAGGGCGCAGACCTCTGTCAGGCCCTCCTTCCGATCGTAAAACAAAAAAATGCTGAATACAGACGTTGATCTGGATCACCCTTAAATGTGATCACTTGTTACTTATCCCACTTCCAGAAAGTGTCATCAAAATCTGCCCACATTTTTTTGGTTAGGTAAAGCTAGCGGAATGAAAGAAACAAAGTGACGCTTTTTCTCATGGTCACACAGAAGTTGAGGCGATCATAACATCGTAGAAATAATCCAGATCAGCCCAAAATGGAATCACGTGTTCCTTATCCCATTTCTGACATTTTCTGAAAGTTTAATCAAAATCTGCCTATAACTTTTCGAGCTATGTTGCGAACAAAGGAACAACCAGCCTTTCTAAGGTAACTATAACATACAGTCGGTGCTGTTTTTGTTGTAGCAGATGGTACCAAGCAACAGCAAGTCGGGTATGTACAATAGTTCTTATGGGTGCCGGAAAAATGTATTCACATCCGAATCGCGATTCATTCTTCTAACAATTTTGATCGAATTTGTTTCTACGCGCAGCGCATATACGCAGGAAGAGCTTTTATAACCTGAGGAGGCTGCACTCCTTCAACATCTGTAAAAAACTCTTGTGGATGTACTACCAGTCTGTGGTTGCCAGTGTTCTGTACTACACCGTAGTGTGCTGGGGGGGGGGCAGTACATCTAAGAAGAACAGCTCCAGACTGGAGAAACTGATCAGGCGGTCCGTTTCTACGATCGGAATAAAACTGGACTCACTGGTGACGTTGGCAGAGAAGAGGACTGTGGAAAAACTAGTGAGCATCCTGGATGATGCCAGTCACCCTCTGCATACCGTTGTCAGTAGCCAGAGGAGCCTGTTCAGTGCTAGACTGCTTCATCCCAAGTGCAGGACTAATAGACTCAAAAACTCCTTTGTCCCACACGCCATCAGACTGTATAACTCCTCTCTGGGGGGAGAGGGGTACTAAGATGACAGGGGATGCAAAACAATAACAGTGCAATACTTTTTCATAACTTGGTCACTACTGCCTAGTTTCTCTTGTTATTATTCTTATTTTACTGTTATATTTTTATTCTCATTGTTGATTTTTATTTTTATTGTTATTGTAATATTTTTCTATTTTGTTTCCATTTATACCCCCATTATTTACTTTATACTTTTTAAATTCGATCTCAATTCTGTACACTGCTGCTGGAATTTTAATTTTCCTGAGGGAACTCTCCTGAAGGAATCAATACAGTACTATCTATCCATCTGTCTACCTAACCTGTTTTGAGAGGGTTTTATTATAATTTTTATACTTGAATCGAGAATTGTGTTGAATCGAGAATTGATTTTGAATCGACTCGGAATCAAATTGAACCTTGTGTTGTTCTAAGATTCACATCCCGGATAGTTTTCCTCAAAATACCAACATTTTACACTACTAGTATGACAATAATTTCCGATCTGGCAACATTGGTTGACGGTGACGGTGTAGCGACTGCACCGTAACATAATCCAGGCTTTAGTTGCAGCTTTACTTTTCATCAACAGTTTTGTGGCACTTGGAATCATCAGATCGAATGAGGTGCACAAATCAATGTTACACAGTTTTTTGGAGAAAAAAAAATAAAAAAATTGTATATAGTTTTTTTATATATATATTGTTTTATATGTATAGATTTATATTCATTGAAAAGCTTTTTAAAATAGCACAGTAAACACTTTGCACACATGATAAAAACCACTGAACGTCTCTGATTGTAGGCCGAGAGAATCCTCATAACTTCCCCTTTCGATGAGCTCGGAAAGGAGCCGAAATATTAGCGAACATTCATGTGAGACTAAACCTTTCACCTTTTAAATCCCGTCTACAGAATATGTTGTAATATGTGAAGCACACAGAGAGAACAACTCAAACAAACCAAAGAAGTCATACATCTTTTCCTGTGCCGTATATTTCCTGTACACCACCCTCTGCATCCCACAGTCTTCTGTACAGTTGGCTCGCTGAGAAATAGCTAAAGGGCTCCACGGGATGTCGGTCCCAGTTTGTTACGTCATGTAAACAAAACAAAAAAAGCTCCGAAAACCCTTCTTTCCTCTGCTGAGTACTTCCGTCATCTTCACGATGTTTGTAGTCCTGATCTCAGTCCCGCTGAGAGGAATAAGGCCTTGGAATGTTCCTCTCAATTCTTTACCGCTACCTCTCTTCTTTATTGGCGTCCAGAGCCGAGGTTTTGTCTCACGGCGTTTGCCACCCAAGAGAAGAGGGACACTTATCCAGAGTTGTCGTACTCCAAAGTTCTGTTATCGAGTCTGAGGTCTCTATGATCAGTATTGGCGGCCGATTGCTCAACTTCACGCTGTCTCTGACAGGTCCACGTGGAACGAGCTAGCAAATCCTCTTGCGGGCTGTAAAGACAAAGAACGGTTGTTAGGACAAATAACTGTTTCCCATGAGGCTTTTTAGCGATGGCTACAAATGCGATACGTGCCACAAAAGACTTGTTGTGAAGCTACTTATAAACCATGAAGCTCTTCTACTGAAACAATAGTCTTCTTTACGCTCCAGCGTCACGCCGTCTCACACCTCAACCTCCAAATCCTCTGGGTGGAGCTTGACCTACTCAGTGGCCTAGTGCAGTGGTTCTCAAATGGGGGTACGCGTACCCCTGGGGGTACTTGAAGGTATGCCAAGGGGTACGTGAGATTTTTTTTTAAATATTCTAAAAATAGCAACAATTCAAAAATCCTTTATAAATATATGTATTGAATAATACTTCAACAAAATAAGAATGTAAGTTCATAAACTGAACATCAAATCAAGTAGGCTATTCCATTCAGTACAATGCAACAATGCAATATTCAGTGTTGACAGCTAGATTTTTTGTGGCCATGTACCATAAATATTGATGTTAAAGATTTCTTTTTTTGTGAAGAAATGTTTATAATGAAGTTCATGAATCCAGATGGATCTCTATTACAATCCCCAAAGAGGGCACTTTAAGTTGATGATTACTTCCATGTGTAGAAATCTTTATTTATAATTGAATCACTTGTTTATTTTTCAACAAGTTTTTAGTTATTTGTATATCTTTTTTTCCAAATAGTTCAAGAAAGACCACAACAAATGAGCAATATTTTGCACTGTAATACAATTTACTAGATCAGAAACTGATGACATAGTGCTGTATTTTACTTCTTTATCTCTTTTTTTCAACCAAAAATGCTTTGCTCTGATTAGGGGGTACTTGAATTTAAAAAATGTTCACAGGGGGTACATCACTGAAAAAAGGTTGAGAACCACTGGCCTAGTGGTTAGATTGTCCGCCCTGAGATCGGTAGGTTGTGAGTTCAAACCCCGGCCGAGTCATACCAAAGACTATAAAAATGGAACCCATTACCTCCCTGCTTGGCACTCAGCATCAAGGGTTGGAATTGGGGGTTTTATCACCAAAAATGATTCCCGGGCGCGGCAACCGCTGCCGCTCACTGCTCCCCTCACCTCCCAGGGGGTGATCAAGGGTGATGGGTCAAATGCAGAGAATAATTTCGCCACACCTACTGTGTGTGTGACAATCATTGGTACTTTAAATTTTTAACTTTAACTTTGACATGCACCTCCCATCTAATCTTGCACCAACCATGACGACATGGACTACAGATCTGGGATGTTTTTTTGTTTTTTTTCAGTATGTCAGGCCTGAATCAAAAACATTTTGTATACTCTTTAATGTATGTGACATTTAATGTACAGTACAGGCCAACAGTGTGGACACACCTTCTCCTCATTCAATGTGTTTTCTTTATTTTCATGACTAATTACATTGTAGATTGTCACTGAAGGCATCAAAACTATGAATGAACACATGTGGAGTTATGTACTTAACAAAAAAAGGTGAAGGAACTGAAAACATGTTTTATATTCTAGTTTCTTCAAAATAGCCACCCATTGCTCTGATGACTGCCTTGCACACTCTTGGCATTCTCTCGATGAGCTTCAAGAGGTAGTCACTTGAAATGGTTTTCACTTCACAGGTGTGCTTGAAGGTCATCGAGAGAATATATTGTAGGTGGTGTATATTGTAGCGCCCCGGAAGAGTTGGTGCTGCAAGGGGTTCTGGGTATTTGTTCTGTTGTGTTTAAGTTGTGTTACGGTGTGGATGTTCTCCCGAAATGTGTTTGTCATTCTTGTTTGGTGTGGGTTCACAGTGTGGCGCATATTTGTAACAGTGTTAAAGTTGTTCATACGGCCACCCTCAGTGTGACCTGTATGGCTGTTGTTCAAGTATGCCTTGCGTTCACTTATGTGTGTGAAAAAGCCGCATATATTATGTGACTGGGCTGTCACGCTGTTTGTATGGAGGAAAAGCGGATGTCACGCCAGGCTGTAGAGCAGGGGTCACCAACGCGGTGCCCGCGGGCACCGGGTAGCCCGTAAGGACCAGATGAGTAGCCCGCTGGCCTGTTCTAAAAATAGCTCAAATAGCAGCACTTACCAGTGAGCTGCCTCTATTTTTTAAATTGTATTTATTTACTAACAAGCTGGTCTCGCTTTGCTCGACATTTTTAATTCTAAGAGAGACAAAACTCAAATAGAATTTGAAAATCCAAGAAAATATTTTAAAGACTTGGTCTTCACTAACTGACAAAGAAACAGAAAACAGATTTGGTGTCCAGTTCAAAGTGTATCATGATTTATTTAAAAATTTGAGAGTTGACTTTTGTATTTTACATGAGTTATTATTTGTACAAACATGGTGCAAAGTAATTCATGATTTGTTAAAAAATGTTAGTGGCTAGCTAGTTAAAATGGGATATTGTGATTTCACAAGACTGTCTTAGAAGTGATCATTTGAAAATGTTCAATTTGAAAATGTGCACTTAAAGAAAATATAAAAATAAAGTGTTGCATGTTGATATTTATCTGTTTCTATATATATTTATTGTGAGAAATAATTAAGATGAGCAGTGTTTCCACAAAGATAAATATCATTAATAATTAATAATAACATAGAGTTAAAGGTAAATTGAGCAAATTGGCTATTTCAGGCAATTTATTTAAGTGTGTATCAAACTCTCCTCTCTGAGCTGCCACCTTACCGTGGTAGAGGAGTTTGCGTGTCCCAATGATCCTAGGAGCTATGTTGTCCGGGGGCTTTATGCCCCCTGGTAGGGTCTCCCAAGACAAACTGGTCCTAGGTGAGGGATCAGACAAAGAGCAGCTCGAAGACCTCAATGAAAAATAAAAACTATGGACCCAGATTTCCCTCGCCCGGACGCGGGTCACCGGGGCCCCCCTCTGGAGCCAGGCCCGGAGGTGGGGCACGATGGCGAGCGCCTGGTGGCCGGGCCTGTCCCCATGGGGCCCGGCCGGGCACAGCCCGAAGAGGCAACGTGGGTTCCCCCTCCATTGGGCTCACCACCCATAGCAGGGGTCATAGAGGTCGGGTGCGATGTGAGCTGGGCGGCAGCCGAAGGCAGGACACTTGGCGGTCCGATCCTCGGCTACAGAAGCTAGCTCTTGGGACGTGGAACGTCACCTCGCTGGGGGGGAAGGAGCCTGAGCTAGTGCGCGAGGTGGAGAAGTTCCGACTAGACATAGTCGGACTCACTTCGACGCACAGCAAGGGCTCTGGAACCAGTTCTCTCGAGAGGGGCTGGACACTCTTGTACTCTGGCGTTGCCGGCAGTGAGAGGCGACGGGCTGGGGTGGCAATTCTTGTTGCCCCGGCTCAGAGCCTGCATGTTGGAGTTCAACCCGGTGGACGAGAGGGTAGCTTCCCTCCGCCTTCGGGTGGGGGAACGGGTCCTGACTGTGGTTTGCGCTTACGCACCAAACCGCAGCTCAGAGTACCCACCCTTTTTGGATTCACTCGAGGGAGTACTTGAGAGTGCTCCCCCGGGTGATTTCCTCGTTCTACTGGGGGACTTCAATGCTCATGTTGGCAGCGACAGTGAAACCTGGAGAGGCGTGATTGGGAAGAATGGCTGCCCGGATCTGAACCCGAGCGGTGTTTTGTTATTGGACTTTTGTGCCCGTCACAGATTGTCCATAACAAACACCATGTTCAAACATAAGGGTGTCCATATGTGCACTTGGCACCAGGACACCCTAGGCCACAGTTCCATGATCGACTTTGTAGTTGTGTCGTCGGATTTGCGGCCTCATGTTTTGGACACTCGGGTGAAGAGAGGGGCGGAGCTTTCTACCGATCACCACCGGGTGGTGAGTTGGCTGCGATGGTGGGGGAGGATGCCGGACAGACCTGGCAGGCCCAAACGCATTGTGAGGGTTTGCTGGGAACGTCTGGCAGAGTCTCCTGTCAGAGAGAGTTTCAATTCCCACCTCCGGAAGAACTTTGAACATGTCACGAGGGAGGTGCTGGGCATTGAGTCTGAATGGACCATGTTCCGCACCTCTATTGTCGAGGCGGCTGATTGGAGCTGTGGCCGCAAGGTAGTTGGTGCCTGTCGTGGCGGTAATCCTAGAACCCGTTGGTGGACACCGGCGGTGAGGGATGCCGTCAAGCTGAAGAAGGAGTCCTATCAGGTTCTTTTGGCTCATAGGACTCCTGAGGCAGCGGACAGGTACCGACAGGTCAAGCGGTGTGCGGCTTCGGCGGTCGCGGAGGCAAAAACTCGGACATGGGAGGAGTTCGGGGAAGCCATGGAAAACGACTTCCGGACAGCTTCGAAGCGATTCTGGACCACCATCCGCCGCCTCAGGAGGGTGAAGCAGTGCACTATCAACACCGTGTATGGTGAGGATGGTGTTCTGCTGACCTCGACTGCGGATGTTGTGGATCGGTGGAGGGAATACTTCGAAGACCTCCTCAATCCCACCAACACGTCTTCCTATGAGGAAGCAGTGCCTGGGGAATCTGTGGTGGGCTCTCCTATTTCTGGGGCTGAGGTTGCTGAGGTAGTTAAAAAGCTCCTCGGTGGCAAGGCCCCGGGGGTGGATGAGATCCGCCCGGAGTTCCTTAAGGCTCTGGATGCTGTGGGGCTGTCTTGATTGACAAGACTCTGCAGCATCGCGTGGACATCGGGGGAGGTACCTCTGGATTGGCAGACCGGGGTGGTGGTTCCTCTCTTTAAGAAGGGGAACCGCAGGGTGTGTTCTAACTATCGTGGGATCACACTCCTCAGCCTTCCCGGTAAGGTCTATTCAGGTGTGCTGGAGAGGAGGCTACGCCGGTTAGTCGAACCTCGGATTCAGGAGGAACAGTGTGGTTTTCGTCCTGGTCGTGGAACTGTGGACCAGCTCTATACTCTCGGCAGGGTCCTTGAGGGTGCATGGGAGTTTGCCCAACCAGTCTACATGTGTTTTGTGGACTTGGAGAAGGCATTCGACCGTGTCCCTCGGGAAGTCCTGTGGGGAGTGCTCAGAGAGTATGGGGTATCGGACTGTCTGATTGTGGCGGTCCGCTCCCTGTATGATCAGTGCCAGAGTTTGGTCCGCATTGCCGGCAGTAAGTCGGACACGTTTCCAGTGAGAGTTGGACTCCGCCAAGGCTGCCCTTTGTCACCGATTCTGTTCATAACTTTTATGGACAGAATTTCTAGGCGCAGTCAAGGCGTTGAGGGGATCTGGTTTGGTGGCTGCAGGATTAGGTCTCTGCTTTTTGCAGATGATGTGGTCCTGATGGCTTCATCTGGCCAGGATCTTCAGCTCTCGCTGGATCGGTTCGCAGCTGAGTGTGAAGCGACTGGGATGAGAATCAGCACCTCCAAGTCCGAATCCATGGTTCTCGCCCGGAAAAGGGTGGAGTGCCACCTCCGGGCTGCGGAGGAGACCCTGCCCCAAGTGGAGGAGTTCAAGTACCTCGGAGTCTTGTTCACGAGTGAGGGAAGAGTGGATCATGAGATCGACAGGCGGATCGGTGCGGCGTCTTCAGTAATGCGGACGCTGTATCGATCCGTTGTGGTGAAGAAGGAGCTGAGCCGGAAGGCAAAGCTCTCAATTTACCGGTCGATCTACGTTCCCATCCTCACCTATGGTCATGAGCTTTGGGTTATGACCGAAAGGACAAGATCACGGGTACAAGCGGCCAAATTGAGTTTCCTCCGCCGGGTGGCGGGGCTCTCCCTTAGAGATAGGGTGAGAAGCTCTGCCATCCGGGGGGAGCTCAAAGTAAAGCCGCTGCTCCTCCACATCGAGAGGAGCCAGATGAGGTGGTTCGGGCATCTGGTCAGGATGCCACCCGAACGCCTCCCTAGGGAGGTGTTAAGGCACGTCCGACCGGTAGGAGGCCACGGGGAAGACCCAGGACACGTTGGGAAGACTATGTCTCCCGGCTGGCCTGGGAACACCTCAGGATCCCCTGGGAGGAGCTGGACGAAGTGGCTGGGGAGAGGGAAGTCTGGGCTTCCCTGCTTAAGCTGCTGCCCCCGCGACCCGACCTCGGATAAGCGGAAGAAGATGGATGGATGGATGGATGTATCAAACTGGTAGCCCTTCACATTAATCAGTACCCAAGAAGTAGCTCTTGGTTTCAAAAAGGTTGGTGACCCCTGCTGTAGAGAATGCTAAAGGCAGTGCCTTTAAGGCACGCTCCCAATACTGTTGTCCGGGTGGAAATCGGGAAAAAATTGGGAGAATGGTTTCCCCAGGAGGTTTTCGGGAGGGGCACTGAAATTCGGGAGTGTCCCGGGAAAATTGGGAGGGTTTGCAAGTATGGTCACAAGCTGTATCGTTCTGCAGGCCATGAAGAACAAAAGTTCACTCATTTATTTGTATGAATATTCCATCAAATTCACACTATGACTGGAGATTAAAATTAGGGGGTGCCCTTATTCGATACTGACATCAGTCCGATATTAACAAAAAACAAGTATGGGATCATAAATGCTTGCATATAAAATGTGTGACATAATCTCCGATACAAGCAGTCGTGCAGCGTGTTTACTTGTGCAAAGCTGGACAGGCAGTTAACATCTAAATGTCCTCCAATAAGCACACAAGGTTGGCCTTTTCTTGTATTTTAGTCAAGTCATTTCTGAGATAAACATGGTAGGCTAGCAGCTACACAACAGCTAAGCACACAAGTTAGACATACTGCAGACTTAAACAGCAGATTTGTCAATATAAAAAAAAATCAAATAATGACATATGACTTACAGATACAAAGTTTCCAAGGCAGAAGTGATTTAGAAAGTATCCGAAAGTAAAGTAACTTAAAGACAACATAAGTCCATTTCAGAGGGTTAAATAGGTTAGTGTTCTTCTCTCTATGACTAATGTCACTTGTTCAAACTTATAAGATTACAAAACAATAATACAAGTATGTACATTGGATCAATATCGGTGTCAACCAATACTCGAAGCTAAAATGTCGGTTTCGTATTGTAAGTGGAAAAAGTTTGGGATACTTCAAGTTGAAATCTGGTTATATTTCATGTATTTGCTAAAAACTCACTCCCGTTACATTCTGTCCTGGGACTTAAATGAGTCATCATCACCTTAGAGCAGGGGTGTAAACTCATTTTAGATCGGGGGCCACATGGAGAAAAATCTACTCCCAAGTGGGCCGGACAGGTAAAATCACGGCACGATAACTTAAAAATAAAGACAACTTCAGATTGTTTTCTTTGTTTAAAAATAGAACAAGCACATTCTGAAAATGCACAAATCATAATGCTGTTGGGTTTTTTTTTTTACACTTACATGTTGCGGTTAATAGTATTCTATCTTAATTTTCAGTTATTTATACTTTCTGACTAAATTATATGATAATGTTCATCATTGGTGTTAATTTTCAATCTATCAAGATACAAAAATAATATCAAAATCAAATTACAGGATGGTATTTATGTAGTTTGTTCATTTTCCTCGACTGATGTACTAATATAATGTGGTTTATTTTTATTTGTTTTACATATGTAGCATAATCTACAAAGATACAAATAATTGCTATTGCGACATCTAGTGGACACATTTAGAACAGCAGTTTATTTCATTAAAAAATGTCGGCTAATTTTTATACTTAGCAAACTCATCCCGCGGGCCGGATAAAACCTGTTCGGCCCGCGGGCCGTACGTTTGACACCACTGCCTTAGAACCTTGTACAAAAATGAAATAAAGTTTCTCAAGATGAACCATTACATATCTTATTGTAAATTATTATCACAGTGAGGAAAAAAGATAAGGTTATTTTGAGAGTTAAACAAATAAATAGCACTGATTCAGTAAAATTGTCGCCTAAACAATGAAGGGCTGACATTTTTTAAATTTTGTGACAAATTTGTAAAAACACTCAAAACAAATAACATTAAGCCTGAGAAAAAATACACAAAAAACTGAAGATATTACAAATTTAGCATTGTCAAAATACTATAAATATATCAAATACTATAAATATTTACAGTCGTGGTCAAAAGTTTACATACACTTGTAACGAACATAATGTCATGGCTGTCTTGATTTTCCACATGAAGCACATACTTGTTGGTCACAAAAAACATTCATGAAGTTTGGTTCTTTTATTAATTCATTATGGGTCTACTGAAAATGTGACCAAATCTGCTGGGTCAAAAGTATACATACAGCAACATACATTATCAATTTTGGTGAGGTAGAAAAGTTACAATTAAAACAAATTAGCTTCATGGCATGGCCTCTTAACTTCATGTGAGTGATTATGATTGATGACACCTGTTGACTTCTCTGAGCCCATTTAAATAGGGCTCATGTGATGCAGTCATTAGACTCGGTTACAAACACGACAATGGGAAAGTCAAAGGAACTCAGCACAGATCTGAAAAAAAAACTAATCATTGACTTGAACAAGTCAGGAAAGTCACTTGGAGCCATTTCAAAGCAGCTTAAGGTCCAAAGAGCAACTGTGCAGACAATTGTTTGTAAGTATAAAGTGCATGGCAGTTTTGTCACACACAGGGGTAAAGGAATGGCTAAATCAGGCTAGAATTTAAGTTTTAGAATGGCCTTCCCAAAGTCCTGACTTAAAACCCATTGAGAACATGTGGAGAGCAACTGTGCAGACAATTGGTCGTAAGTATAAAGTGCATGGCACAGTTTTGTCACTGCTACGATCAGTAAGAAAACGCAAGCTATCACCTGAGTAAATGGGACAATGAAAAAGGAGGATTACCTCCAAATTCTTCAGGACAACCTAAAATCATCAGCCTGGAGGTTGGGTCTTGGGCGCAGTTGGGTTTTCCAACAGGACAATGACCCCAAACACACGTCAAAAGTGGTAAAGGAATGGCTAAATCAGGCTAGAATTAAAGTTTTAGAACGGTCTTCCCAAAGTCCTGACTTAAAACCCATTGAGAACACGTGGAGAGAAACTGTGCAGACAATTGTTCGTAAGTATAAAGTGCATGGCACAGTTTTGTCACTGCTACGATCAGGAAGAAAACACAAGCTATCACCTGAGTAAATGGGACAATGAAAAAGGAGGATTACCTCCAAATTCTTCAGGACAACCTAAAATCATCAGCCCAGAGGTTGGGTCTTGGGCGCAGTTGGGTGTTCCAACATGACAATGACCCCAAATACACGTCAAAAGGGGTAAAGGAATGGCTAAATCAGGCTAGAATTAAAGTTTTAGAATGGCCTTCCCAAAGTCCTGACTTACCGTATTTCCTTGAATAGCCGCAGGGGCGTTAATTAATTTAAAACCTCCTGTCACACCTGCGTTTACCGGAAACCGGCGGGATGGCCGTGCATGCGGTAATTATTTTAAAACCTCTTCTCACTCCGGCGTTTACCAAAAGGAATCCATAAAATTTAGGCGTGCGCTTTGAGTGTGATGTAAGCATACCATCATGAAAAGCACATTTAATTAACAAAAACGTTATTATGGTCTTACCTGTACTTATAAATGGAGTCCATTTGTAGCTCCTTCTGACCAAAAGCATCGATAACTTGTTTATAGAAGTCTTCCTTGTTTTCTTTCTTCAGTTTTAAAAGTCTCTGTTTCGATGGAGATATTCCTTTAATTATTACCTCCTGCTTCGATTGAAAGTCCAGTTTAGAAAACTGTTTTATTTTAGATACCTGTATGTGATCCTCCATGTTAGAAGTTCAGGCAGAGGGAAAAAATAAATCTCTTGCTGCGTGTGTTCACTTCTTCTGCAGTACAGGAAGTCGCAAGAAGGATCACTAGCGCGGCAGCGCCCTCTACCACCAGGAGGCGGGAGTGATTTAATGACTTATACAGTATTTCACACACGCAGCTACGGTATATTAATAAAACATAGCTGCTTACTGTTCTCTTTAGCATACTGTACCGGTATTCAATAGCTTGAACCTTAAATCCTACTGAAAAGCTCTTTATCTTTTTTCCTTTGTGCGATTGTAAACTACTGAAATCAGCTTCCTCCATTTTGAAAAGGAGGACAGATGCGTCACTCGTGACGTAACGAATTTGACCCGGTGGAAGTTCTAGCCATATGCTAAATATTTTGCGAAACGAGTTTGACCCGGCGAAAATTATAGACATGCGATAATAAAATTAATATTTTGCGAAACGAATTTGATCCAGCTTCAATAATAAACCGGCGATAAGGCCAAGCATGCGTTAATTATTTTGAGAAACGAGTTTGACCCGGCAGTAATTCTAGACGTGCGAATACTATATTCCCTGCGCCAATTCAAGGAAATACGGTAAACCCCATTGAGAACATGTGGACAATGCTGAAGAAACAAGTCCATGTCAGAAAACCAACAAATGTAGCTGAACTTCACCAATTTTGTCAAGAGGAGTGGTAACAAATTCAACCAGAAGCTTGTGGATGGCTACCAAACGTGCCTTATTGCAGTGAAACTTGCCAAGGGACATGTAACCAAATATTAACATTGCTGTATGTATACTTTTGACCCAGCAGATTTGGTCACATTTTCAGTAGACCCATAATAAATTCATAAAAGAACCAAACTTCATGAGTGCTCCAATCACTCTATCACAAAAAAATAAGAGTTGTACAAATTATTGGAAACTCAAGACAGCCATGACATTATGTTCTTTACAAGAAAGTGAACTTTTGACCAGGACTGTAAGCATGTATAATTAAATATGTATATGTTGTTATTAGGAAACAAACAAGACACAAATGTTGGTGTGAAAAGCAAAAAATGATGGCTTTACTTCTGGAAATATTTTTGTTTTTAACACACAGACAAATCTCTCTTGTGCCAAAACAAAGCTCATATATTTGAAGAGACTGGATCATAAATCCAATAGTGGTGTAAAAAAAGACTTTTAGATTGTGCATTTATCGTAACCCCTTGGGACAAAGGAGAGGAACAGGTGCTATATTCAGAGTAGGCGACAGCACCTAAAGGCTAAATAGCAATTATCTTTCTCACAGACAACTTCTGCATCAGAGACTGATTGCTTAGCGCTGTTTGCTCGCTCGCAAACAACTTATCACGTTGTCTGCAAAGGAAAATTGCCGGTGTACATGCGGTGACTGGAAACTAAACGCGTATATGGAATGCATTCTCTTCTCTTAGAGCTAATAGATTATTCATGTTGTGTGGGAGCTTGGAAATGATTTGTTATCATCTCCTAATGAATTCTGTACATCTTCTTTATAGTTGGAAATGTTGATGCTTTTCAATGTTTAAGAGTCATTTCACTGAATCACTGCCATCCGCCGGTTGTAGAACTCTTCAAATAAACTCACACTTCTGTCTTTTTGTCATCTCTAAATTAGGGCTTGGGGATTAATAGGCACAAAATATATGGCAAAATTAGTCATGCAATTTATTTTGAACGCACATGCTCCTTGTAGCAACTGTGATTAATCGTGATTTAGAAAAAATAATCAATTGACAGCACGACTCGAAACTTTGAGCCGTTTCTTAAATCGTATGTTGGAGTTGCAGTCAGCACGGGGAAATTTCGTTATTTGTGTCTACGCTCTAGTATTAGGGATGTCCGATAATGGCTTTTTTGCCGATATCCGATATTGTCCAATTCTTAATTACCAATACCGATATAAACCGATACCGATACATACAGTCGTGGAATTAACACATTATTATGCCTAATTTGGACAACCAGGTATGGTGAAGATAAGGTCCTTTTTAAAAAAACGTATAATAAAATAAAATAAGATAAATAAATAAATAAAAAATTCTTGAATAAAAAAGAAAGTAAAACACTATATAAAAACAGTTACATAGAAACTAGTAATTAATGAAAATGAGTAAAATTAACTGTTAAAGGTTAGTACTATTAGCGGACCAGCATCACGCATAATCATGTGTGCTTACGGACTATATCCCTTGCAGACTGTATTGATATATATTGATATATAATGTAGGAACCAGAATATTAATAACAGAAAGAAACAACCCTTTTGTGTGAATGTGTGTAAATGGGGGAGGGAGGTTTTTTGGGTTGGCACACTTATTGTAAGTGTATCTTGTGTTTTTTATGTTCATTTAATAAAAAATAAAATAAAGTAAAATAAAATAAATAAAAACGATACCGATAATTAAAAAAACGATACCGATAATTTCCGATATTACATTCACCTGCAGCTCGGTGGCAGCGGTGTTCAATATAATCAACAGGCTCAGTGTTCTACCCGGTAGAGGTAGTAAGTACACAGGGAAATGTGTACTTACTACTGCGACTGGGTAGAGGTTGCATCATTCACAGCTTTTGCAGGCCACGTGTGGGCAGAATGGGCGGGAGTAGTCAGTGTGTATGTGTTTTTGACGGGTAAAGTGTAATAAATACACAACACCACATGTGTACTTACTACTTCTGCCCGGTAGAAGCATCACTATCTATCTGAGCACAGATTTGTATTCATTAGTCCTACCCAGTAAAGGTAGTAAATACACAGGAACACATGTACCTGGTGCTAGGTGGCAGCAGTGCTCAATTGTGTCTACAGGTTCTGTGTTCTACCCAGTAGTAGTTGGAAGTACATAGGGAAACATGTGTACTTACTTCTCCTACTGGGTAGGTTGCATCATTAACATCCTCTGCAGGCCATGTGTAGGCAGAATGGGTGGGAGTAGTCAGTGTGTATGTGTTTTTGACGGGTAAAGTGTAATAAATACACAGCAACACATGTGTACTTACTACTTCTGCCCGATAGAAGCAGCACTATCTATTTGAGCACAGATTTGTATTCATTAGTCCTACCCAGTAAAGGTAGTAAATACACAGGAACACATGCACCTGGTGCTAGGTGGCAGCAGTGCTCAATCGAGTCTACAGGTTCTGTGTTCTACCCAGTAGTAGTTGGAAGTACATAGGGAAACATGTGTACTTACTTCTCCTACTGAGTAGGTTGCATCATTAACATCCTCTGCAGGCCATGTGTAGGCAGACTGGGCAGGGGTAGTAAGTGTGCATGTGTTTTTGCGTACATTTACTACTGGGTAGAAGTAGTAAGCACGCAAGAACACATCTTCTGGATAGAAGTAATAAGTACAGACATCTAATTTATTTTGAGTACACATATGTATTCACTACTCCTACCCAGTAGAGGTAGCAGGTACACAGGAACACATGTGCCTGGAGCTAGGTGGCAGCAGTGCTCAATTAAATCAACAGGCTCCCTGTTCTACCCAGTAGAAGTAGTGAGTACACAGGGAAACAGGTGTACTTACTACTTCTACTTGGCAGAGGTTGCATCGTTCACATCCTCTGCAGGCCATGTGTAGGCAGACTGGGCAGGGCTAGTAAGTGTGCATGTGTTTTTGCGTACATGTACTACTGAGTAGGAGTAGTAAGTATGCAAGAACACATCTTCTAGATAGAAGTAGTAAGTACACATGTATTATTTATTTTGAGCGCACATCTGTATTCACTACTCCTACTCAGTAGAAGTAGTAGGTACACAGGAACACATGTACCTGGAGCTCGGTGGCAGCGGTGCTCAATTGAATCAACAGGCTTCCTGTTCTACCCAGTAGGAGTAGTAAGTACACAGGGAAATATGTGTACTTACTACTCCTACTGGGTAAAGGTTGCATTGTTCACATCCTCTGCAGGGAATGTGTAGACAGACTGGGCGGAAGTAGTAGGTGTGCATGAGTTTTTGCGTACGTTAACGATTGGGTAAAAGCAGTAAGGACACAGGGACACATCTTTTGGCGTGTAGTAGTGGGTACACATACATTTGTTCCTGTGTACTTACTACCTCTACTGGGTAGAAGTTGCATTATTCACATCCTTTGCAGCCACAAAATGTAATCACTTGTTCATTTCTGACATTTCCTAATATTTTCATTAAAACTCACACATATTTTTGAGCGATGTTGCTAACTAACACGCTAACAGACCCCATCAAACACATAACCTCCTGGCAGAAGTAAATAACTGAAAGATAAATGAAAGCCATGTCTGTCGGCGCGTGTTTGCTTTGTTTGTCCGAGTAAATCCTCTTGTCAAGTCATCCACTCGTTTTGTCTCCGTGGGTGGACTTTGTGGTAACAGGGACAGTAAAGATTTGAATCCTACAACAAATTACCATTTAATTCGATTAAAAGTGGATTCATAATAAAAACTGATTTACCGCAATATATTGTTTGGTATATAAATCATAATAAAAACTCTCCTGTTTTGGCTGTTAACTTATGACCTATACAGTTGTGGTCAAAAGTTTACATACACTTGTAAAGAACATAATGTCATGGCTGTTTTGAGTTTCCAATCATTTCTACAACTCTTATTTTTTGTGATAGAGTGACTGGAGCACATACTTGTTGGTCACAAAAAACATTCATAAAGTTTGGTTCTTTTATGAATTTATTATGGGTCTACTGAAAATGTGAGCAAATCTGCTTGGTCAAAAGTATACATACAGCAATGTTAATATTTAGTTACATGTCCTTTGGCAAGTTTCACTGCAATAAGGCGCTTTTGGTAGCCATCCACAAGCTTCTGGTTGAATTTTTGACCACTCCTCTTGACAAAATTGGTGCAGTTCAGCTAAATGTGTTGGTTTTCTGACATGGACTTGTTTCTTCAGCATTGTCCACACGTTTAAGTCGGGACTTTGGGAAGGCCATTCTAAAACCTTAATTCTAGCCTGATTTAGCCATTCCTTTACCACTTTTGACATGTGTTTGGGGTCATTGTCCTGTTGGAACACCCAACTGCGCCCAAGACCCAACCTCCGGGCTGATGATTTTAGGTTGTCCTGAAGAATTGTCCCATTTACTCTCTGTAAAGCACCAGTTCCATCCAGCAAAACAGGCCCAGAGCATAATACTACCACCATCATACTTGACAATAGGAATGGTGTTCCTGGGATTAAAGGCCTCACCTTTCCTCCTCCAAACATTGCTGGGTATTGTGGCCAAACAGCTCAATTTTGGTTTCATCTGACATTACATGGACAAAGATAAGACCTTTTGGAGGAAAGTTCTGTGGTCAGATGAAAAAAAAAAATAGTTGATTTGCCACAATACCCAAAAATATGTTTGGAGGAGTAAAAGTGAGGCCTTTAATCCCAGGAACACCAATTCCTACCGTCAAGCATGGTGATAGTAGTATTATGCTCTGGGCCTGTTTTGCTGCCAATGGAACTGGTGCTTTACAGAGAGTAAATGGGACAATGAAAAATGAGGATTACTTCCAAATTCTTCAGAACAGCCTAAAATCATCAGCCCGGAGGTTGGGTCTTGGGCGCAGTTGGATGTTCCAACATGACAATGACCCCAAACACATGTCAAAAGTGGTAAAGGAATAGCTAAATCAGGCGAGAATTAAGGTTTTAGAATGGCCTTCCCAAAGTCGTGACTTAAACCCCATTGAGAACATGTGGACAATGCTGAAGAAACAAGTACATGACAGAAAACCAACAAATTTAGCTGAACTGCACCAATTTTGTCAAGAGGAGTGGTCAAAAATTCAACCAGAAGCTTGTGGATGGCTACCAAAAGCGCCTTATTGCAGTGAAACTTGCCAAGGGACATGTAACGGAATATTAACATTGCTGTATGTATACTTTTGACCCAGCAGATTTGATCACATTTTCAGTAGACCCATAATAAATGTGTAAAAGAACCAAACTTCATGAATGTTTTTGTGATTAACAAGTATGTGCTCCAATCACTCTATCACACAAAAAAATAAGAGTTGTAGAAATTATTGGAAACTCAAGACAGCCATGACATTATGTTCTTTACAAGTGTATGTAAACTTTTGACCACGACTGTAAGTGTGAAGATGGCCTAATAAAACATATTTTGAATCTATTCAGAATCTTTATAAATTAAAAAAAAAATCAGCACCCTTTAAAGGTAGACAACAAATGTTGTTTTCCAGTGGTTAATGTAGTTAAAATGTATCGTCTTAATTGTAGTTATGAATTATGCAACCAGATCTAAGTGCAGAACACGGTTTAACACATAAATATATTGTACACTTAATTTGATCCTGCATTTATACATTTTATTTCCTGGACCTACCAATGGAACTAATTGGGTGGAATGTATTTTAAAAAAAATATTGCATGCATTGCTTCATATAACATTCGCTCTGTTGACATACTGTATACAGTATATTATTTCCCAGACTAAGGTGCGAGCTGGTTGTTTGTGGACGTCCAAATCATGTTTTCTATTACAGTATATTCTATAACAGCATATGAGATGATGGAAGGAATACAAACATGAGCTGAACTTGATGTTGTTAACCTTTACTTGTATCATACTTGCCAACCCTCCCGTTTTTAGCGGGAGAATCCCGTTATTCAGCACCTCTCCCGACAACCTCCCGGCAGAGATTTTCTCCTGACAAACTCCCGGTATTCAGCCGGAGCTGGAGGCCACGCCCCCTCCAGCTCAATGCGGACCTGAGACTGAGTGGGGACAGCCTGTTCTCACGTCCGCTTTCCCACAATATAAATACGCTTGCAAGTTCCAAAACGAATGGAAACAAGAATTTCAGTTCATCCAGGACAGTTCGAAGGGGAAGGTGTATGTTGCCTGTAAATATGTAGAACAGACTTCTCCATTGAACACGGTGGCCGAAATGATTTCTCAGTCATGAACAGAGAAGTTAAACAGGACAATACTGCCATCTAATGGATAGATAATTCAAGTATTTATTTTATGTAAATAAAATAAATATATATATATATAGCTAGAATTAACTGAAAGTCAAGTATTTCATACATATATATATATATATATATATATATGTATGAAATATATATGAAATACTCGAGTTGGTGAATTCTAGCGGTAAATAACCACGCCCCCAACCACGCCCCCCCTACCCCCCACCTCCCGATATTGGAGGTCTCAAGGTTGGCAAGTATGACTTGTATGAGCATCAGATAAAAAAAACATGATTTTGAAAGGGAAATTTACTGCCATTGGGAGGAAAAAAATAGGGGGCCACAGCAGATCCATAGGAGTCCAATTTAAATTTGAGTTTATTTTTCTGGCACATGAATACAGACAATATTTAAAATTAGTAAGGGGGCGTCTATTGACTTGGGTTTGGAGAAACGGGGTAAACACTGATTACATTTCACAAAAATGACAAAAAATAACAGTCAGGGGTGTCCCGATACAACTTTTTATTCCGATACAACACCGATAATTGGAGCCTTGCGTATCGGCTGATATTATACACTATGAGCAAGAATCATACAGTACATACATTTATTATCATGTAGTGTGGAATGATTGAAAAGGTTCGATAAAGTGAAATTAGTCAAACATAGAACAATGGT
This sequence comes from Entelurus aequoreus, assembly GCF_033978785.1. Lineage (NCBI taxonomy): Eukaryota > Metazoa > Chordata > Actinopteri > Syngnathiformes > Syngnathidae > Entelurus > Entelurus aequoreus. The sequence goes on from NC_084748.1 coordinate 24,759,597, forward strand.
AAGTATGAAAAACACTAACCTATTTATTATTAACTGTCTGGAATGGACTTATGCTCTCTTTAAGATGAAATGGAGTGGTCATTTTGTTTGGCGACACCTAGTGGTCACAATAATTTGGTATCCAATACGCAACTTTGATTGATATTTGTTCATATTGACAAATGTGCTTTTTTAAGTCTGCAATATTGTTCAATTAAGGACACTTATTACTCGTGTCTAGCCTGTGTGCTACTGCGTGCTAAGCTGCTGTGTAGCTGCTAGCACCTAGTAGCCTATAGCAGTGGTCCCCAACCTTTTTTGTAGCTGCTTGAAAATTTGTCCCACGGACCGGGGATGGGGGCGATGTTGTTTTATTTTTATTTTATTTTTTTCATAAGGAAATACAATCATGTGCGCTTACGGACTGTATCCCTGCAGACTGTATTGATCTATATTGATATATAATGTATATATTGTGTTTTTATGTTGATTTAATTTTTAAAAAAAATAATTAAAAAAAAAAAAAATTTTTAAATATTTTTTTAATTTCTTGTGCGTCCCGGTACCAATCGGTCCACGGCCCGGTGGTTGGGGACCACTGGCCTATAGCCTACCTTACTCAAGACGCACCTGTTCAAAATTGCATACTCACTATAATTGCCCCGACACTGTTGTTTATTCGTTGGCTACATGTTAATTTTATCATTTTTGATGCTTTATCATTAACTTGTAAACTATTTGATCTGTACACTGTAAAGCAGGGGTGTCAAAGTCAAGGCCCCCGAGCCAGATCCGGCCCGCGGATGAATTATCTATGGCCCCCGGGATGATATTTGATTAGTATTAGAACACAGCCGCCTGCTGCTGTTTTGCACGCACCACTACTCCATCAGTGTTGGCGCTAGGACTTTTCAAAATGGGGTCCCACCAAGTCATAAAAATGGGGTCCCACAGTAAATTTTTGAGGTCCCACTTTTTAAAAAAAACAAATGATAAATGTATGCATTATCCTGACGTCCATTGCACCGGTCTACCCTAGAGGGGGGCGGGGGGTCACCCACACCTGCGGTCCTCTCCAAGGTTTCTCATTGTCATCCCACTGGGTTGAGTTTTTCCTTGCCCTGATGTGGGATCTGGACCAAGGATGTCGTTTTAACTTGTGCAGCCCTTTGAGACACTTGTGATTTAGGGCTATATAAATAAACATTGATTGATTGATTGTTGTATCTCACATTCTTTACTGTGTTTTGGAAAAAAGTTGTCATAAATGTTACTTAATTCATAAAAAAGAAAACACATTTTTATGCAAATGTAAATGTATCCAGTTATAAACATTCATTCACTTTCTTCTTTCATTCATGGATCTAAACTTTACTACTGCCGGTATTTTTTTCTATATTTTTATTGTAATATTTTCAGAATGTGTTTGTTGTATTTTTGGCCAAAGTAAGACAAATACAACAATCTGAAGCTGTCTTTATTTTTTAGTTTTAATGCCATGATTTTAATAGTCCGGCCCACGTGTGCACGGATTTTCTTCCATGTGGCCCCTGAGCTAAAATGAATTCGACACTCCTGCTGTAAAGTGTCCTTGGTTCAATAGGAAAAACGCTTATAAATTAAATGTATTATTATTATTATGATTGCCATTTTACCTTTTCTAAATGACTTGACTAAATTAGAAGAAAAGAACAACCTTGTGTGCTTATTGGAGGACATTTAGATGTTAATCGTATCGGAGATTTTACACGCAAGCCCGTATCACCTCATACTTGATTGATGATACGGACCAATTTTCGATATCGCGATTGGATCGGGACACCCCTACAGTGAGAACAACACAACAAAACAGTTGCACTTTTGAGCTCCTTAAAATAGGAGAATGAGATAAAGAGTCCAGATCACAATCAAGCGAGCCCTCTTTAGTATCTGTTCTGGACCAGACCAAAGTCATACGGTCCCAGAGATTTTTCATACTGATACTCACAGAGAAAGGTGGGTTTGTACGGAAGCGTCCCCCTATCATACTCTTTCCTCTCTAGCGTGCTGGTGCTGTACTGCTGCTGTTGCTGATGGAGGTGATGGTGAAGGCTGTTGTGTGACTGTGACCTGAGACCATCCTTGCCAAAGGTGGAGAATGACCTATCGTTGGTCGAGGTCAAGGCCACTTCGGGAAGGTCGATAGAGGCGGGTACCTCAGTGTCTGGTAGCGTGGCGTCCATCCCGGGGACGTGGAGGTTGCTGCGGTAGTCCGGCCCCTGGCGCCCGTCAGAGGGGACGAAGGACGGCATCCAGCAGCGGTCCGAGTGGCCCAGGGCCTTGCACTCCTCTGTGCAGTTGGAGAACAGGTCAGCACCTGCAGTGATGATACATGGAGGGTCAAAAGGCCCGACGAAAAAAGTTATGACTCATTTTCATGTCATTATAAGAAAAAAATACAACAGAAATAATGAATCATGATGACACTGATGAAGCGCACCTCATTCATTGTGAAGAGTGCATGGAGATTTAACGATAAACAGTATTAAATAGAGATGTCCGATAATGGCTTTTTTGCCGATCTCCGATATTCTGATATTGTCCAACTCTTAATTACCGATACCGGTATCGACCGATACCGATATATACAGTCGTGGAATTAACACATTATTATGCCTAATTTTGTTGTGATGCCCCTCTGGATGCATTAAACAATGTAACAAGATTTTCCAAAATAAATCAACTCAAGTTATGGAAAAAAATGCCAACATGGCACTGCCATATTTATTATTGAAGTCACAAAGTGCATTATTTTTTTTAACATGCCTCAAAACAGCAGCTTGGAATTTGGGACATGCTCTCCCTGAGAGAGCCTGAGAAGGTTGAGGTGGGCGGGGTTGGGGGGGGGGGGGTGTTGAGGTGGGAGGGGAGTATAGGGGGTTGCAGGGGGGTGTATATTGTAGCGTCCCGGAAGAGTTAGTGCTGCAAGGGCTTCTGGGTATTTGTTCTGTTGTGTTTATGTTGTGTTACGGTGCGGATGTTCTCCCGAAATGTGTTTGTCATTCTTGTCTGGTGTGGGTTCACAGTGTGGTGCATATTTGTAACAGTGTTAAAGTTGTTTATACGTCCACCCTCAGTGTGACCTGTATGGCTGTTGATTAATTATGTCTTGCATTCACTTGTGTGTGTGTGAAAAGCCGCATATATTATGTGACTGGGCTGGCACGCAAAGGCAGTGCCTTTAAGGTTTATTGGCGCTCTGTACTTCTCCCTACGTCCGTGTACACAGAGCCGTTTTAAAAAGTAATACATTTTACTTTTTGAAACCGATACCAATAATTTTGAAACCGATACCGATAATTCCCGATATTACGTTTTAAAGCATTTATCGGCCGATAATATTGGCAGTCCGATATTATCGGACATCTCTAGTATTAAAGGTAAACCGGGGTAAAACTCCCGACAGTTAGTTCGAATCATCTACAACTGCGATTAATAACCGCACCTCGATAAACTCACGGACCGGAGATGCTGCTCATTTACTGGGGAAGCAAGCTAGCGCGCTAACCGCAGCTGGCTTTAATGTTAACATGAATACAAGAGACATTAATGTATTTCCCCATTAAGAAACATTAGACAACAATCTGAAATTGAATAAACACACTGATGTCTGAGCAAGTAAGATATTCAATTGTGTACATTGAACCCACAGGATGTGCTCTTTTAAAACAATGATTATTTATACTCAGGATTAGTGTTGTCCTGATACCATTTTTTTGGTACCGGTACCGGTACCAAAACTATTTCGATATGTTTTGGTACTTTTCTAAATAAAGGGGGCCACAAAAAAATGGCATTATTGGCTTTATTTTAACAAAAAATCGTATGGTACATTAATCATATGTTTCTTATTGCAAGTTTGTCCTTAAATCAAATAGTGATCATACTAGACAACTTGTTTTTTAGTAGAAAGTAAGCAAACAAAGGCTCCTAATTTAGCATATTGTGTCATTTATTATTCTAGTATTTTGTCAAAATTATTAAGGACAAGTGGTAGAAAATTAGTTATTAATTTACTTGTTCATTTACTGTTAGGCTGGCAAGCAGATATTATCTAATAAGCAACATATTTGTACAGTGCACTATAATCGATGTCCTTGGCACACTGTTCAGCTATTAATTGCACAACTTGACAACACACAAAGAAAGACAGTTATGTGAGATAAATATACATTCTAGATTTATAACACTGGTTGCTGTATTTAAATGGGACAGAGGCCTAGATGCCAATTGTGCACACTCAGTGTAGTTACACACAATAAAAAAAATAAAAAAAATAAAATAAAAAAAATGTGACCATTTTAGTCATAAATTATTCAACATTTGAAAATAATGCTTAATTTCAGGCTAAAATAACAACACACAATAAGGTTAGACTGAAATGTACTTATTGAAAATGTTGTGAAATTATTATTTTTGACTTGAAGTGCATTAAAGTGCTCAGTACTCCCTGACACTGGGAGGTCGTGAGTTCAAACCCCGGCCGAGTCAGACCAAAGACTATAAAAATGGGACCCATTACCTCCCTGCTTGGCACTCAGCATCATGGGTTGGAATTGGGGGTTAAATCACCAAATATTTCCTGAGCGCTGCCACCGCTGCTGCTCGCTGCTCCCCTCACCTCCCAGGGGGTGAACATGGGGATGGGTCAAATGCAGAGGACATATTTCACCACACCTCGTGTGTGTGTGTGTGACTATCGTTGGGACTTTAACTTTGATCTGCAATAATGAATAATCAATAAAAGTGCTTTCTAGACAACTTTAAAGATGTGTGCGTGGTCTGCAATACTATACTTTAGTCGACAAAATGTACTGTTATTTTAGTCGACAAAAATGTTGAGGAATTTAGCCCACTAAAACTGGACTAAAACTAACTTAATTCAGATGACAAAAGTATGAATAAACTTAAATACATTTTTGTCAAAAAAGTATGACTAAAACTAAATTAAAAACTGCTGTCAAAATTAACACTGCTCTTAAGAAAAGAAATATAATACAAATATATATATATATATGTATATATATGTATTTACATATATAAATGTATATATATATATGCACACACATATGTATTTATAAACACACATATACATAACTATATATATGCACTAGAGATGCAATATCGGAAATTATCGGTATCGTTTTTTTTATTATCTGTATCGTTTTTTTGTTTTTTGTTTTTATTAAATCAACATAAAAAACACAAGATACACTAACAATTAGTGCACCAACCCAAGAAACCTCCCTCTCCCATTTACACTCATTCACACAAAAGGGTTGTTTCTTTCTGTTATTAATATTCTGGTTCCTACATTATATATCAATATATATCAATACAGTCTGCAAGGGATACAGTCCGTAAGCACACATGATTGTGCGTGCTGCTGGTCCGCTAATAGTACTAACCTTTAACAGTTAATTTTACTCATTTTCATTAATTACTAGTTTCTATGTAATTGTTTTTATATTGTTTTACTTTCTTTTTTATTCAAGAAAAAGTTTTTAATTTATTTATCTTATTTTATTTTATTAATTTAAAAAAAAAGGACCTTATCTTCACCATACCTGGTTGTCCAAATTAGGCATAATAATGTGTTAATTCCACGACTGTATATATCAGTATCGGTTGACATCGGTATCGGTTGATATCGGTATCGTTAATTAAAGAGTTGGACAATATCGAAATATCAGATATCAGCAAAAAGCCATTATCGGACATCCCTAATATGCACACATACATATGTGTATATACACACACATACATATATACGTACACATATATACATGTATATGCACATACACATTGTATTTTTAAGTCGAATTTTGAAAATATTCAATGGATTTAGAATTGGGATGAATTCGAATTGCAATAAGGATGTGAATCGATTTTTTGTGTACTTTGTAGTGTATTATTATTATTATGGGAAATACCTTAAAACCATTGGTTTTCAAACTTATAACAATATTTAATATTTGTTATAGTATAATGTCTATATTTTTCTTTAAATACAACTCGGTTAAGATTTGAGCACATCCAACAATACTGCGTTAATGATGATAAATATGATACTTTTGCTCACAATAACCATGACATGAATCGTTACATCCCTCGTGAAATCAAAGCTGTTTCAAACGTAAACACACCATAAGCAGCGAAAAAAACAACCACAAGTCAAATACCACCCTCACATAAAAACTACAATTATCTGCATAAAAGGCAACAACCTGCTTAATTGCACTTTAATGCACTTCAATCCTCCCCTTGTATGCATACATTCAGCTCCTGCCAAACACAAAACCTCCAAAAAGATCAAATTACGTTAGAAATTATATAATAGAAGGAGCAGCATGAAAGGGATTCCAGTTATGTTAATTACACTCTTAGAGAGAACAAAGAGGGGAGGGTGGGTTGGGGGGGGGGGGTAAGTGCATGAGAGATATTATAAAATGAAGACAGGACCAAGAGACATGAACAGAGTCATCATAATAATTACACCCTGCAGACTATTTCCACCTGCACAAATGGGATTTGTGTTTTTCTTCATGATTTCCCCGGTAGCTGCTGCGACGTGGGAAAAGATGGAAGGTTTTTCGATCGAAGTGGGAGACGTCAGTTTGAAGGCGCACATTAGGGAGGAGTAGGCGAGGGGGTTGAACAGAGAAGGAACGAAAAGCGGACAACCTTAACCTTTAACCTCTCACCACTATCTGATACAAGCAGTCCTGCGGCGGGTTTACTTGTGCAAAGCTGGACAGCCAGTTAACATCCGAATGTCCTCCAAAAAACACACAAAGTTGGTCTTTTCTTGGATTTTAGTCCAGTCATTTACAAAAGGTAAACACGGTAAGCTATACACGACTAGGAGCTAGCAGCTACACAACAGCAATGCACACAATAGCACACAAGCTAAACATTCGTAATAAGTGTCCTTAATTGAACAATATTGCAGTCTAAAACAGCACATTTGTCACTATAAACAAGTATCAAAAAACTATAGTTGCATATTACTCGTACAAAGTTCTATGACAGAGGTGTATTAGAAAGTATCCAGTAACAAATGTGTCTGCCTCATTCAACACATACAAAGTTCTCCGACAGAAGCGTATTAAAAAGTATCCAGTAACAAATGTGTCTGCATCATTCGACACATACAAAGTTCTACGGCATAAGTGTATTAGAAAGTATCCAGTAACAAATGTGTCTGCATCATTCAACACATACAAAGTTCTACGACAGAAGTGTATTAGAAAGTATCCAGTAACAAATGTGTCTGCATCATTCGACACATACAAAGTTCTACGACAGAAGTGTATTACAAAGTATCCAGTAACAAATGTGTCTGCATCATTCGACACATACAAAGTTCTACGACAGAAGTGTATTAGAAAGTATCCAGTAACAAATGTGTCTGCATCATTCGACACACACAAAGTTCTCCGACAGAAGTGTAATACAAATTATCCAGTAACAAATGTGTCTGCCTCATTCAACACATACAAAGTTCTCCGACAGAAGCATATTAAAAAGTATCCAGTAACAAATGTGTCTGCATCATTCGACACAAACAAAGTTCTACGACAGAAGCGTATTAGAAAGTATCCAGTAACAAATGTGTCTGCATCATTCAACACATACAAAGTTCTACGACAGAAGTGTATTAGAAAGTATCCAGTAACAAATGTGTCTGCATCATTCGACACATACAAAGTTCTACGACAAAAGCGTATTAGAAAGTATCCAGTAACAAATGTGTCTGCATCATTCGACACATACAAAGTTCTACGACAAAAGCGTATTAGAAAGTATCCAGTAACAAATGTGTCTGCATCATTCAACTTACTGCGTCAAGAGATCATCTTAATACAGTATTGTGGACACTAGGTGTCTCTAAAAGAAAACAATTATCACTACACTTCAACTTAACGACTGCATAAGTTCATTCCGGAAGGTTACTAATAAATAGGTTATTTTTTTATAATTTTTTGTTCGACTCATTTCCCTTAAACACCTTTTCTAACATTTAACACTACAAAATAATAATAGTATGTGCTATGATTTGTGTCGATAAGGTACTAAATGAATGTCAGTATCGGCCAATAATTAAGGCTCCAATATCAGTATAGTACCGGAAGTAACAAAGTTGTATCTGAACACACCTAACATTTTCCTTGGAGAGTGACTTCTACCGTATCTACTTCCAGCTGCTTCTCTGTCAAATACACCATCAGCTGTTTCTCCATATTTTCATGGATAAATGTCCACCGTTTAAATATTATTTTAACATCCTTGGCTGACGTTAGACTCATTCTGCTTCAGTATGGTGCAGACTTGAAGCACTATGTTCCAGCTGCTTCACAAAGTTAGCTATATACACTCTCATATTTTTGATGATTTATTTCTGAATTCAATTAATATCTTCCACTTCTTCTCAGCACTGCACTTCCACTCACATTCTTCCTTCCCAAAGTTATGTCCATTTCTAGCTATAAGCTAATTCTAGCGAGTAAGACCAGATGTTGTATTGTGATGTAGTAATGATGTAATAGTCACTACACCAACTAGTGGTGGGGAGGCTCGTAACATTAATTTTTGTTTGTAACAATTAGCCAAGGGACGGCTTATACGCAACATATAAGCTTAATCATTGCAACAATGAATTGTGTCTACTAAGGGTGTGAATCTTTCTAAATACTTTTTTTTTTAGCATTGTTAGAGCCCTCTGTAGGCATGAAATAACACCCACATGGTCACCTTTACACTCATTTATTTTCAATAGTTAATTCAATACATTCAACATAATCATATAACAGTGTTGGCGCTAGGAATTTTCAAAACGAAAATCTTTGATTCAACGCAACTCTCCGTTCAAACAATTCTCGCAATTTGGTATAATAATCATAACTCTTTCAAAACAGGTCACAGGTTAGAAAAGCTTTTTCTGGTTGTCTGGAGCAAAAAACTTAAAAAAATGTATTCCTTAAAAAAAATAAAGAAAATAAATACAATATATACATTAAAAAAAATATATGAATATATATATATATATATATATATATATATAAAAAAAAATATATATATATATACGTGTATATATATGTGTATATATATGTATATATGTATATATATACATAGATATTTATATATATGTATATGTATATATACACACATATATATATATATATATATATATATATATATATATATATATATATATATGCACACACAAATGTATATATAAACATGTACATATATACACACACACATATACATAACTATATATATGCACCTATAAATATATATATATATATATATATATATATATATATATATATATATATATATATATATATATATATATATATATATATATATATATATATATATATATATATATATATATATTAGGGCTGCAACTAACAATTAATTTGATAATCGATTAATCTGTCGATTATTACTTTGATTAATCGATTAATAATCGGATAAAATAGACAAACTACATTTCTATCCTATCCAGTATTTTATTGAAAAAAAACAGCATACTGGCACCATACTTATTTTGATTATTGTTTCTCAGCTGTTTGTAAATGTTGCAGTTTATAAATAAAGGTTTATTAAAAAAATAAATAAATAAATAGTTTTTTAATTTAAAAAAAATAAGAAAAAAACCTCTGTGCATGCGCATAGCATAGATCCAACAAATCGATGACTAAATTAATCGGCAACTATTTTAATAATCGATTTTAATTGATTTAATCGATTAGTTGTTGCAGCCCTAACATATATATATATATATATATATATATATATATATATATATATATATATATATATATATATATATATATATATATATATATATATATATATGTGTGTATGTATATATATATATGTATGTATGTATGTATGTATGTATGTATGTATATATATATATATATACATATACATATGTATATGTATATGTGTTGCAAAACACACATACAGTATATATACTTACACATATAAGCACATATATACTGTATGTATTTTTAAGTCAAATTTGGAAAATCATCAATTGATTTAGAAATGGGATGAATAAGAATTGCAATACGGATGTGAATCAATTTTTTGTGTACTGTCTACATTGTAGTATTATTATTATGGGAAATACCTTAAACCAGTGGCTCTCAAACTTTTTTCAGCAAGTACCACCTCATAAAACTCTTGGCTCTCCAAGTACTACCAGAATGACCAACATTAAAATAATGTAGCGTAGTAGGCCTAAATATTCATTAAAACCAGGCAGAGGTTTTATTGAACAAGTATATTTATAATATAGTTGGCCACCGTAACATTTCACACAGTTTGAACAGTAACACAGTGTTTGAATATTTAATTAAATGATTATTTGGCATACCACTAGATGGAGCCCACAGTTTGAGAATCACTGCCAAGTATCCTGGTGGTAATTATATCAACTCCATTGAAAAACATGAAATGAACATGTGCCCCCAATGATGTCAATTTCAATGAGTAAATGTCATGTTAGTGAGTCAGTAACGCTATCAAGTGATAAGGTAGGTTTTTAGTGCAGGCTGACCCTCGTGTTGATGTAATCATGCTGCTATTTCAGGACACAAGGGGGAGCGAGACGGGCCATGTGACCGCGGTGACCATGAAGTCAGATGAGACACAAGGCTCCCAGACAATCGACAGCATGGCCAAAACAGACACGGGAGTCAGAGAAAAGCGGCCAGGCTGCAGGAGCCGTAAGGAACAGAGAGAAGGACCCCAGCAAACACAGATGGAGAGAGCAATGGCCAAAAAAAAACCCCAGACGGGGACATGACAGATGGAACCAGGAGAACTGTGGCAGAAAGTGTAGGGTAGAGAGAAGAAAATCAACATTGGTTGGTTTATCTCTGCTCGCATGTTACTTTTTTTCAATTTGTTACTTTATTTCAATAAAGTGCATAATTACACAACACATAAAACATAGACAATTTTAGAGTACAAGTGGAAGGGGGAATTTATGTTAAGACTAGGGTTGTACGGTATACCAGTATTAGTATAGTACCGCGATACTAATGGATCATATTTGGTACTATACCACTTCTAAAAAGTACCGGTCACCCCCCACCGGCCCCCACTTAACATCCACTGTAATGATACCGAGTACAAGAGCATACATAGTCGATACTACTATGATTACATCGATATTTGTTGGCATCACAACATCTTCTATCGTTTTTTTTTTTTTTTTAATGTATATTATGTTTATAAACACAGCAAATATGTCCCTGAACACATGTGGACTTTGAATATGACCAATGTATGATCCTGTAATGACTTGGTACCGGGTTGATACCCAAATTTGTGGTATCATCCAAAACTAATGTAACGCATCCAAACAACAGAAGAATAAGTGATTATTACATTTGAACAGAAGTGTGGATAGAACATGTTAAAAGAGAAAGTAAGCAGATATTAACAGTAGATGAACAAGTGGATTAATAATTCATTTTTACAGTTTGTCCTTTTGACAAAATAATAGAATAATAAATGACACAATATGTTACTGCATACGTCCAATTAGGAGCCTTTGTTTGTTTTGTTACTACTAAAAGACAATTTGTCTTATATGTTCACTATTTTATTTAAGAACAAACTTGCAATAAGAAACATGTGTTTAGTGTACCGTCAGATTTTTTGTTAAAATAAAGTCAATAATGCAATTTTTTGTGGTGCCCTTTATTTAGAAAAGTATCGAAAAGTACCGACAAGTATCAAAATACATTTTGGTCCCGGTACCAAAATATTTGTATCGGGACAACACTAATTTAGACTAAACAAAAAGTTGGATGTGCAGTTTAATGACATAAAAAAATAAAAGAGTTATGAAACAAGAAGAGATCAGATCAAAATTATAATTTAATATCATGTATAAGTGAGGCAGATATTATCTGCCATATTGCCGTAAGCAAGTTGGGCTTATCACTGTCACACATAGCCCCCCCAACCCCAATCATAATTCTCATTTCGTCCATTCTCACATGTTTCCCACCAATTTAATCATACGTTAAATGCTTTTCATTGAAAGTGAGCTACCGCTGACATTAAGGTATATCTACTGTATGCTAAATCAACAATTGTGGGCCCTTTAACCTCTTAATGACTTGTTGACATTTCCCCGTGTTTATCCTTCTAATCTCCATTCTTATCATTGTGCAGTTAAGTGCTTAAACAGCACAATGCACACTTATCTTAATGTAAATGCTGATCAAATCAGAGGCAACAATGAGGTACTGTACTCGGAGGGGGAGGTGAGTAAATCAAGTGTGCAAAGATTCGCTGGCTCGAGAGGACCTGTGTGAAGCATCTCATTGCAAATATTCTTATCAGTCCCTCCAGGATTTTGCAGGCTTTTTTCCCTATTGTTTTGCAGTCTGAAATGCCTGATTTTTTTAGGTTCTAATAACATTGAATCACCTTGTGTTTTTATGAATTTGTGATCAATGCTTTAATAGTTTTTTGTAACCTTAAAAAATAATCAGGATTTCAACAACAATTGAAAACAAATACAAGACAATAATGTTACGCCACTAAGTTTGCGTCTTTAGTCTGTTATTTAAAGCAGTGTTTTTCAACCTTTTTTGAGCCAAGGCACATTTTTTGCGTTGAAAAATCCGGAGGCACACCACCAGCAGAAATCGTTAAAAAAATAAACTCAGTTGACAGCAAAAAGTCGTAGTCGCAATTGTTGGATATGAATTTAAACCATAACCAACCCATCAATATAACTATTGTCTCAAAGTAGGTCTATTGTCACGACCTGTCACATCACGACTTGATTTATTTTGAGTTTTTTGCCGTTTTCCTGTGTAGTGTTTTAGTTCTTGTCTTGCGCTCTTATTTTGGTGGCTTTTTCTCTTTTTTTGGTATTTTCTTGTAGCAGTTTCATGTCTTCCTTTGAGCGATATTTCCCGCATCTACTTTGTTTTAGCAATCAAGAATATTTCAGTTGCTTTTATCCTCCTTTGTGGGGACATTGTTGATTGTCATGTCATGTTGGGATGCACTTTGTGGACGCTGTCTTTGCTCCACAGTAAGTCTTTGCTGTCGTCCAGCATTCTGTTTTTGTTTACTTTGTAGCCAGTTCAGTTTTAGTTTCGTTATGCATAGCCTTCCCTAAGCTTCAATGCCTTTTTTTAGGGGCACTCACCATTTGTTTATTTTTGGTTTAAGCATTAGACACCTTTTTACCTGCACACTGAATCTCGCTGTTTTCGACATCTACAAAGCAATTAGCTACCGGCTGCCGCCTACTGATATGGAAAAGTATTACACGGTTACTCTGCCGAGCTCTAGACAGCACCGACACTCAACAACAATTTGCAGACTATAATTACTGGTTTGCAAAAAATATTTTTAACCCAACTAGGTGAAATTAGATAATCTCCCACGGCACACCAGACTGTATCTCACGGCACACTAGTGTGCCACGGCACAGTGGTTGAAAAACACTGATTTGAAGCATGTTCTATGTATTCTTGTCTTGAATTAAGCATTAAGCAAACAAAAATGACTAAATGAACTAATAATAGCAACACTACAGTAGTATGATTATGGCTTCAAGTTAGGGCTGGGCGATATAGCCTTTTATTAATATCTCGATATTTTTAGGCCATGTCGCGATACACGATATACAGTATATCTCGATATTTTGCCTTAGCCTTGAATGAACACTTGATGCATATAATCACACCAGTATGATGATTCTATGTATCTACATTAAAGCATTCTTGTTCATACTGCATTAATATATGCTCATTTTAAACTTTCATGCAGAGAGGGAAATCACAACTAAGTTAATAAAGTTAAAAGTTAAAGTTAAAGTACCAATGATTGTCACACACACACTAGGTGTGGTGAAATTTGTCCTCTGAATTTGACCCATCCCCTTGATCACCCCCTGGGAGGTGAGGGGAGCAGTGGGCAGCAGCGTAGCCGCGCCCGGGAATCATTTTTGGTGATTTAACCCCCAATTCCAACCCTTGATGCTGAGTGCCAAGCAGGGAGGTAATGGGTCCCATTTTTATAGTCTTTGGTATGACTCGGCCGGGGTTTGAACTCACAACCTACCGATCTCAGGGCGGACACTCTAACCACTAGGCCACTGAGTAGTAGTACTTAATTCATTTACCAATTTACCACAAACATTCATGTCATTTCCAAAACAGAAAGTGCAAGATTGTCAGAGACATTTTAAAACAAGCTATTAGTGCACTTTTGTGCATGATGTCACTAAGATGACATATCAAAACAACACTAAATTAAAGTGCACTTTTTGTACAGAACGCCACTACAATAGTTAAAAACAAATAAAGTGCACTTTTGTGCATGATGTCACACAAGATATTTCAAAAAGTGTCAAATAAAAATGAGCTGCATAATAGGAAATCAAATAGTGCATATCCTTCGCTATGTGGTAGGTTACTGTAGACGTTATCTCCTTCTGTTGTTGACTATTTTTTTCATACGGTGTTTATCTGGAAATGGTTGCTTCCGCATTTTGTGGGTGTGGCATCGAACAAAGATGTTGACATGCGGAGTTTCAAGCACTCTTCATTCTCTAGCGGGTGACTTTTCAAATGATGCTACACATTAGCAGTGCTGCTACTTTTTATAGCAACGCTTTTTCCGCACACTTGACATATTACGGTTGTCTGTTCGACATCTTCCCGCTTGAAGCCAAACCACCGCCAGACGATGGACCCCCTGCTGTTTTACTTGGGAATTAATTTTTCCTTCATTTGTTACCAGATTCGCACCTTCTTTCTCTGGTATTACCACTCCCACCGCATCGCTAGCATCACAGCTAACATTACCCATGCCGCTACCTCTCTGCTCGGCGAGGGCGTATGACGTTGCCCGCGCGACAGTATGTGACATATGTAAGAAGGTGCGCTTGTTTTATGTCTCTGTGTGAAGGAGAGACAAGAAAGAGTGAGAAAAGCCTGTAGTGTAATGCCTGCAGCTAAAAACAACTGCGTGAGAACGTATACTCGAATATCATGATATAGTCATTTTCTACATCGCACAGAGACAAACTCGCGATATATCGAATATATTCGATATATCGCCCAGCCCTACTTCAAGTCAGTCCAGTGTCTCTCCTATTTTATATCAGTGTTGGCGTTAACACACTTTTTCTGTCTTTTTACGCATTGAAATCAGAAAGGACGCGCAATTCCGGAAGCCCATGCATCGCCCAGACGCGTATTTTTTTTTTTTTTTTTTATTCAATCAATTATCACTTTCCGCCGGTGTTTTGTTTATATTCGCCGGGTCAAATTTCCGGTCCCGTTCGGCTATCTTGCTTCTGCAGCATTCATCGAAACTTGTCAGGTACAAAACTTTACCTTACTAGCCTATATAAATCAACCATTTATAAATACACATTACTAGGCTAAATGAACCTCTTCAACAACATACGAGACAATTTGTCTTTTAGTAGTAAGTAAGCAAACAAAGGCTCCGGTACTTTTTAGAGGCGGTCTAGTACCGAATATGATTCATTAGCATCACGGTACTATACTAATACCGGTATACCATACAACCCTAGTTTGTGTAGTTAAGATTTTTAAGTGATTTATTTAAGTAAGTCATTTTAAAATACATTTTCTGACCAGTGATGGTACCCAGTGCCCCTGCCTTGTCCAAATCTGACCAACATTGTGTGCTATATATCTGTGCATTCCAAAAATGTGGACTATCATGGTTTTAATGTTATGAACATTTGGTAACACTTTAGTATGGGGAACACATATTCACCATTAATTAGTTGCTTATTAACATGCACATTAGTAACATATTGGCTCTTAATTGGTCATTATTAAGTACTTACTAATGCCTTATCCTGCATGGCCTTATTATACAACCAGTAAGCCATTAACTAAGAGTCTTCCCTCAATAACCTCATAATTATTGCTTATTAGTAACCCTAACCCTAACCCTTATATGTTCCCCTAGTGTCAAATTAAGCCTTTGTTACTTTAATGAGCAACTAATTAATGGTGAATGTGTTCCCCATACTGAAGTGTTAGCGAACATTCACTGTACAAACATACATATACACATACTGTACATATACACTCACTGTACAAACACATATACACATACTTTACATATACATTCACTGTACAAATACACATACTGTATACACATACTGTACATATACATTCACTGTACAAACACACACATACACATCCTATACATATACATTCACTGTACAAACACACAAATACACATTATGTACATATACAAGTACATATGCACACATACACTCATGCACATAATCACGTTTCATCACACATATATTAATGTTGTTGCCCTAGGGTAAACTGGGTATAACACATGGCACTTTGACAAAGCTTAACCTATTATTACTATAACAATCTACAAGGTTAATGTAGGTTGCTTCTCTTTCTTGCCCTCCATTTTTCTGCATTCTTTCGTATCTCAAGTTATCATTACGTATATGTATTGTTGCATTTGAACAACTGTATTGTTGATCATAAAGGTAAAGTATTGGTATTGTTCATTATCAATAGCACTATTTCTATTGGTATTTGTATTGCTCCATTTTTAGTGTAATAATGCTCATTGTCATTTCTGTATTATTTTTTATTTTTGCCAACTGCTTATTTGCTATTACTTTTACCATCATATTTGTACATGTCGTATTTGCTGATGTTGCTCTATTGTTGTTGTTGTTGTTGTGTTTGCTGTTGTTGTTTTTGTCTCTCTGTCTAATAAAAAAAACCAAAAAAACATTTTATGAACATTTGGTAACACTTTAGTATGGGGAACACATATTCACCATTAATTAGTTGCTTATTAACATGCACATTAGTAATATATTGGCTCTTAATTAGTCATTATTAAGTACTTACTAATGCCTTATTCTGCATGGCCGTTATTTACAACCAGTAAGCCATTAACTAAGAGTCTTCCCTCAATAACCTCAGAATTATTTCTTCTTAGTAACCCTAACCCTAAGCCTTATATGGTCCCCTAGTGTCAAATTAAGCCTTTGTAACTTTAATTAGCAACTAATTAATGGTGAATGTGTTCCCCATACTAAAGTGTTACCGAACATTTTAATATTAACGGCCAGAGCACAGAGTACCAAGTCAAATCTCTTGTGTGTTCAACATACTTGGCCAATAAAGCTGATTCTGGATTTCAGCCTGCTCTTAAATAGCGTGGACGCGGACACATATGTTTGCAAACACATGGCCTTAAAAGCACCGTGTTGCCAAGTCGTGTCAACGCTTGCCAGCAGACACGTGCACATGACACCCAGTAGCTGTTGATCCTCGTCGAGCACCTTGGCCTCCTCGGGCAGGAAGTAGAACAACAAACAGTGAGTGGCAATGACAGTCCCTGGCAGCTGCCTTCTCTCTCATCATGACCTCATCCAGCAAGGGGGAATGGCACACACACACAAAAAAGTGCGCACACACACACACACACACACACACACACACACACACACAGCAAGCAGCAAACAATGCAAACACAATCTACTTGTTAATAAGCCATCAGCATATTTCCCCCCCTTCTATTTTGTTTTTCATTACATCGCTGCTTGTTTCCGAAATCCCGTGTCGGAGTGATTCCTCTAATTGTGCTGCCTGACACACAATCAGCAAGTGGCCGCTGCAGGAAATGAGGGGGAAACAAATCCTGGTAGGGAAGAAGATGAGCCACATGTTTGAATATGGGTACTCCGATTATGACTCCTGAATCACTCTCACAACTTCTTCTATTTCTTTTATTTTTCTTAACCCCACACCAGTGTAGGGCTGGATAATGTAAGGAACAATTTTAGTTGAGCATACCCCACCTCGAAGCTATTTTATTTGGTAAATGGTGTAATGATAAGTGTGACCAGTAGATGGCAGTCAAACATAAGAGATACGTGTCGCCTGCACTATGATGGGTCTCAAGTAAACAACACCAACATTTTAAATCAGGGGTGTCAAACTCATTTTAGATCGAGGGCCAGATGGATAAAAATCTACTCCCAAGTGGGCCGGACTGGTAAAATCACGGCACGATAACTTTAAAAAAAAGAACAAGCACATTCTGAAAATGTACTAATCATATTGTTGTTTTTTGTTTTTTTTACACTTACATTTTTACGTGTATTAGTAGTCTATCTTTATTTGTCGTTTGTTATACTTTCTGAATAAAGTTAAATTACCAATGCTTGTCACACACACATACTAGGTGTGGCGAAATTATTCTCTGCATTTGACCCATTACCCTTGATCACCCCCTGGGAGGTGAGGGGAGCAGTGGGCAGCAGCGGTGGCCGCGCCCAGGATTTGTTTTTGGTGATTTAAGCCCCAATTCTAACCATTTTTATAGTCTTTGGTATGACTCGGCCCGGGTTTGAACTCACGACCTACCGATTTTAGGGCGGACACTCTAACCACTAGGCCACTGAGATAATGTTCATCGGTCAACTCATTGGTGTTAATTTCCAATCTCTCAAGATAAAAAAATAATATCAAAATCAAATTACAGGATGTTATTTATGTAGTTTGCTAATTTTCCTCGACTGGTGCACTAACATCATGTGGTTTATTTTTATTTTTTTTACATATGTAGCATAATCTACAAAAATACAAATAATTGCTATTCTGACATCTAGTGGACACGTTTAAAACAGCAGTTTCTTTCATTCAAAAATGTTGGCTCATTTTTATACTTAGCAAACTCATCCCGTGGGCCGGATAAATCCTGCCGTACGTTTGATACCCCTGTTTTAAATGTTCCATTGAAAATATAGAGCATTACACACGGTGCTCAAAAATCTATCAAAATGTTTTAGTGAGACTTTGGTTAAGCTATGAAGCCGCACCGCTTGAAGGATTGTCGGTGCATTAAACATACGAGTATTATTATGGCGTGTTTCGCAATATTATGCAAAAGCAACTTTTCTTACTTTATGGTACCTGCTTATGTGTATTTGGGATCTACGTAAATCCGGAAAAATTGCGCAAGTCCGCCTTTGTATTCCGTGCCAACACCGTAGTCGATAAACTTCTTATTTTTCTCTATCTTCTTGTTATGGGACATTCATCCTCCGCTGTTGTCATTTCTTATATAAAGTAGTGTAAAGTTCTTACTTATATCTGTCAGTAAACTCGCCATGAAAGCGCTAAAACATACCGGTGTAGTGAGTTTATATTATTCACCCAAGGAACGTTAGTTAAAAGAGTTCCGGTCTGACGGTTTTTCACGGGACACATTTCCGGTGTGGTTGTTTCCGGATGAGGAGATGCTGCTCCGTTATTGATTTAAGTAAAGTCTGAATGTCATTAAAACAGTTAGCTCCATCTTTTGACACTTCTTTCACTCCCGTCCTTGCACGCTACACCGCTACAACAAAGATGACGGGGAGAAGACGCTGCCGAAGGTGAGTCACGTAAATAAGACCGCCCACAAAACGGCGCATCCGGAAGCGACTGTCAGAAAGCGGCTTGAAGATGATCTGTAAAACATAATCTATGCAACATTTTGACCAAAGAACCATCATCACATGTTATGTACACCACAAGGAAGTGTTTTCAATGTAGAAAACAATAATAATAATATGACTCCTTTAATGTGCCCTATAATCCGGTGCTCCCTATGGTCCGGCAAATACGGTATTTAAGCCGCACATACCCAATTTTAGAAGAAATAAATATTTTTACACACACTAGCCGCACTGGACTATATATAGGCCACAAATATATACCGGTGGGAAATATTTTCTTAATGCTGTTTACATCTTAATTGTTTCCAAACAATGCCTTTAAGACGGCAGTAAAACAGCTAATCAAACAAAACAGACGTCATTGTCATGGACCCACTAGCTGCATCAGCTAGACAGACTCAATAACTACACTGTGACGTTATGATGACTTTACGAAACTGAAACAATACAAAATAATGCCATTTTAAGGTTATATTACTAACACACACTTGTAAACGTGTGAGCATATTCGCTAATGCTAACGACGCTAGCTTGATTACATTATGATAGCACGTACAAATATGGATGAAAACGCTCCCACAGACATGATACATGGGACGATTTATAAGTATGAATTGTTTTAGTTAAATTATACAACTTCAATAGAATGTTGCTTGGAGTGATGAATGAAGAATATTTTCGGGCAGAACTGCTATGGACGGTTATTCTTCCGGTTCGAGGCATGAAACGGGAAGTACATTTTCAGCCCGCAGCCCCTGCAGTGAGCGAACTTGTCCAAAAGATGGCGCCATTGCACAAACAATCACACACCATTTCAGTGTCTCTGTTGGTGTTATATGAAAACTATTTAAAGTTAAAGTTAAAGTACAATTGATTGTCATACACACACTAGGTGTGGTGAAATTATTCTCTGCATTTGACCCATCACCCTTGATCACCCCCTGGGAGGTGAGCGGAGCAGTGAGCAGCAGCGGTGGCCACGCCCGGGAATCATTTTTGGTGATTTAACCCCCAATTCCAACCCTTGATGCTGAGTGCCAAGCAGGGAGGTAATGGGTCCCATTTTTATAGTCTTTGGTATTACTCGGCCGGGGTTTGAACTCACAACCTACCGAACTCAGGGCGGACACTCTAACCACTAGGCCACTGAGTAGGTATTTGTTGAATACAAAACATTATGGCCGTTAGCAAAGAAAACGCCATAAATTAGCCACACCGTTTTAAAAGCGTTGGAAAAAGTTAGCGCCTTATAGTCCGTAAAATACGGTACTTTCTTGTTTTTCTCCTAACCCTAACCTGTTTTTTAAAGTAACTATAGCAGCAGATTTCAACAAGTTCCAGGCCCAGGACCCCTAAATTGATGGAAATCAATGTTTCCAAACTCAATTGGTTCTTGAACAGGGTTCGTAAATATAAAAGTGTGCATGTTTAAGTAAATGTGTACATTAGACACAATGTAAATATTTAACTTTAACAGCCAGGTCACTACAATAGTTAGGAATGCTTGTATTGGTTAATCTTCGAGTAAAGGAGGCAGTGTCGACAACGCTGTGGATACTTCCTGAATGTTTCAAACCACACATAGCTTGTCTGTTGCTTTCTTTGGACTCATATTGAGCTAGCAAAACAATACAAATACAGTAAAAAGACTAAAAATCACTTAAACGCACTCAAAGTAGCCATTATTAATAGCTAATCGATAAGCCCACCCTCAATGGATGTGCTGGCAGGCAATAAATGGCTGCAAACGTTCAAACAAAGCATATTTGATATCACGCCTGTGATTCGTAAACCAAATAGTTCGCATAATGAGAGGTTTTTAAATCGATGTTCCACTGTATTCAAATACTACAGTATAGCGCCGCTAATCGCTAGCTGGCAACGAGAGCCGCTAATAGCTAGTTATCTTAAACTCTAACCTGAACATCATTATATAATTATTTATTCATGTTTTTTTTGTTTTGTTTTAAACCTGTATTGTGTAGGGTGGCCATGCCGCTGTCATGTATAAACTACACTATAGTGTGTTGGATCAATTTTAATGTGCATTTTAAGATATTTAAGATGTGGAAAAATTATGGGGGGAACATAAAAAGATTTATTTAAAAAGTGTAATCAACCAAAAATGTAAAACCCCCTTGCAGTACCTCTGTAGACCACCCGGGGGCCACGGACCCCCTGATGTAAACCTCTGAGTTACAGGTTCCAAATTGTAGCCATTTAGGCCCTAAGGCAGGGGTGAGCAATTAATTTTTACCGGGGGCCGCATGAGCAACCCGAGCACTGCTGGAGGGCCACATCGACAATATTTCAATTAAATTTTGCTCAATATTATTTTTGATATATACCGTAAGATAAATAATAATAATAATAATAATAATAATAATAATAATAATTAATAATAATAGTAATACTTAAACATAGTGTGTGTAACAGCATTCCATGACTAATATAAATAAATTAATATTAATAATAAATGACAGTAAAATAAGCACACGTATGATTGAGGAGTCATAGTGTAACTTTGTGTGGTGTTTGAGTTGTCCGACTTTTTGTGTGGCCATAAACGCACCAGTGGTTTAGTGCTATGTGTGTTGGTGACAGATGACAAGTTGGTTTTGGCCTGGTTTGTACGGACTGGTAAAATCACGGCACGATAACTTAAAAATAAAGACAACTTCAGATTGTTTTCTTTTTTTAAAAATAGAACAAGCACATTCTGAAATTGTACAAATCATAAGGTTTTTTTAATGTTTTTTTTACACTTACATGTTGCGGTTAATAGTATTATATCTTTATTTGTCGTTATTTATATTTTCTGAATAAATTATGTGATAATGTTCATCAGTCAACTCATTGGTGTTCATTTTCAATCCATCAAGATAACAAAACAATATCAAAATCAAATTACAGGATGTTGTTTATGTAGTTTGCTATTTTTTCTCGACTGATGTAAAGTTAAACAAGTTAAAGTACCAATGATTGTCACACACACACTAGGTGTGGTAAAATTATTCCCTGCATTTGACCCATCATCCTTGATCACCCCCTGGGAGGTGAGGGGAGCAGTGAGCAGCAGCGGTGCCCGCGCCCGGGAATTATTTTTGGTGATTTAACCCCCAACATCATGTGGTTTATTTTGTACATATGTTGCATCTGTCATGACATGGACTTTGGCGCAGTTTCCTGCGAGGATTGCTTTCCCAAGATGCAAACGAAGTGGACCGGACATGGCGTGAAGGTAGATACATGGTTTACTGGCAACTACAAGCTTAAATACTGTGTCATGATTAGTGTCAAGTGCGTGAATCAAAATGTGCAACAGGTGAAACTAATGGGGAACCATGGTGACCAAACAAGGGAGACATGAACATGAACTAAGAGTCTTCAACAACCAAACAGGATATAACTTAAACAAAACATGATCACAGACATGACAGCATCATCTACAAAGATACAAATAATTGCTATTGCGGCATCCAGTGGACACATTTAGAACAGCAGTTTATTTCATTCAAAAATTTCAGGTTCATTTTTATACTTAGCAAACTCATCCCGCGGGCCGGATAAAACCTGTTGGCGGGCCTGATCCGGCCCCCGGGCCATACGTTTGACACCCTTCCCCTATGGGGTTCTGGGAAGATCCCAGAATTCCCTAAATAAACCCCACGGCAAGTGGGGTGCTTAAAATGGCACATTTCGTACTTTTTGGGGCAAAGGGACTTTGAGGTATAAGTCCGTTTTGGGTTACTTTGGGACTATTAGGGGGAAGAGGATCCTTTTTTGGGTTACTTTAGGACCTTTAAGGAAAGAAAAACCTTTTAGGTGTGCTTTGGTATTCGTTAAACGGTACTTTTTAATTTGGGGGAAAATTGATCCTTTTTGGGGGACGTTAGTCCTTTCCTGAATCCACTAAAAATAGATAGGATCCAATTCCTTTGGGGACACTTCTGGTAAAAAAAAAAAAAAGTGCCCATAAAAGTCTGAGTCCCCTTTTTATGAGAAAGTTGTCCTTCCTGTACCCCCCACTCAGATTGTGTCTTCCAGCTATTTTTTCCTCTTTAACTTCTCCAGAGAGAAGAGAGGCATGCCAATATTTGGACAGCAGCTCAGGACGGCAGGGGAGCAGCAAAGCTTCCCGGTGCGAGCTGCCCAGTGAGGCTGTGATGAGTAAACCAGAGACCTCCCCAGGGCCAAAACAGAGCAAGATGGCTGCCACCCTACCCGGCATGACAGACAGAGAAATATTTGTGAGTCTTGCAGAGGCAGCTACTAAATGTTTGGATGGAGAGTCGAGATGGCCGCCTGCCTGGGGGCTGCCTGTTTGATTAATATCCCTCCTAACAGTTAGAAAGGCTCTGGGTGACCACTGCTTATTGATCTTGGGTTTGTGTGCTATTTAAATGCAGCGAGATGTGCTGGATCTTTTTCATGATATCCACCATCAATCTTACGTTGTCACGCCGCCACTTGTAAAAAAAAAAAAACAAGCAAAGGATCCATTCAATTATAGAGATTCTTATCACCGATTCGAATGGATGATAAAATGCAACATTTATGTGTGAGCTAGTGTTGTCCCGATACCAATATTTTGGAAGCGGTACCGGTACCAAAATGTATTTCAATACTTTTTGGTACTTTTCTAAATAAAGGGGACTACAAAATATTGCATTATTTGCTTTATTTGAACAAATAATTACCAATATTTTGGAAGCGGTACCGGTACCAAAATGTATTTCAATACTTTTTGGTACTTTTCTAAATAAAGGGGACTACAAAATATTGCATTATTTGCTTTATTTGAACAAAAAATCTTAGGGTACATTAAACATATGTTTCTTATTGCAAGTTTGTCCTTAAATAAAATAGTGAACATACAAGACAACTTGTCTTTTAGTAGTAAGTAAGCAAACAAAGGCTCCTAATTTAGTCTGCTGACGTATGCAGTAACATATTGTGTCATTTCCCATTCTATTATTTTGTCAAAATTATTAAGGACAAGTGGTAGAAAATGAATTAATAATCTACTTGTTCATTTACTGTTAATATCTGCTTAATTTCTCTTTTAACATGTTGTATCTACACTTCTGTTAAAATGTAATAACCACTTATTCTTCTGTTGTTTGATACTTTACATTAGTTTTGGATGATACCACAAATTTACCATGAATTGATTAACGTGGACCCCGACTTAAACAAGTTGAAAAACGTATTCGGGTGTTACCATTTAGTGGTCAATTGTACGGAATATGTGCTGTACTGTGCAATCTACTAATAAAAGTCTCAATCAATCAATCGGTATAAATCTGATACCCAGTAATTACAGGATCATACATTGGTCATATTCAAAGTCCTCATGTGTCCAGGGACATATTTTCTGAGTTTATAAACATACTACTTGGGATGTCCGATAATATCGGACTGCCGATATTATCGATCGATAAATGCTTTAAAATGTAATATGGGAAATTATCGGTATCAGTTTCAAAATTATCAGTGTCAGTTTCAAAAAGTAAAATGTAGGACTTTTTAAAACGCTGCTGTGTACATAGAGCGCCAATAAACCTTAAAGGCACTGCCTTTGCGTGCCGGCCCAGTCACATAATATGTACGGCTTTCACACACACAAGTGAATGCAATGCATACTTGGTCAACAGCCATACAGGTCACACTGAGGGTGACCGTATAAACAAATTTAACAATGTTACAAATATGCGCCACACTGTGAACCCACACAAAACAAGAATGACAAACGCATTTTGGGAGAACATCCACACCGTAACACAACATAAACACCATCCATCCATTTTCTACCGCTTATTCCCTTCGGGGTCGCGAGGGGCGGAAGGCGGGGTACACCCTGGACAAGTCGCCACCTCATCGCAGACAACATAAACACAACAGAACAAATACACATACACTACCGTTCAAAAGTTTGGGATCACATTGAAATGTCCTTATTTTTGAAGGAAAAGCACTGTACTTTTCAATGAAGATAACTTTAAACTAGTCTTAACTTTAAAGAAATACACTCTATACATTGCTAATGTGGTAAATGACTATTCTAGCTGCAAATGTCTGGTTTTTGGTGCAATATCTACATAGGTGTATAGAGGCCCATTTCCAGGAACTATCACTCCAGTGTTCTAATGGTACAATGTGTTTGCTCATTGGCTCAGAAGGCTAATTGATGATTACAAAACCCTTGTGCAATCATGTTCACACATCTGAAAACAGTTTAGCTCGTTACAGAAGCTACAAAACTGACCTTCCTTTGAGCAGATTGAGTTTCTGGAGCATCACATTTGTGGGGTCAATTAAACGCTCAAAATGGCCAGAAAAAGAAAACTTTCATCAGAAACTCGACAGTCTATTCTTGTTCTTAGAAATTAAGGCTATTCCACAAAATTGTTTGGGTGACCCCAAACTTTTGAACGGTAGTGTAACCCCTAATATATAGTACCGAATATGATTCATTAGTATCGCGGTACTATACTAATACCGGTATACCGTACAACTATAGCGTGAGCATTAATCAAAACTATACAATTTTGATAGTCTGACAATGATTGGACGGAAAACTTTAAGAGCTCATGGGCAAATCAGCAGATAGTAAGAAGGGACAAAGGTAAACACTGCTCAACTTCTATACACACTGGAAAAAGAACATGTGGCTGACAAAGTTGACTTATTGCCAACTATTTGTGTAAGGGGTTAGAATATGTATGTCTTGGATCATACTTAGTATTATTCGTCCTATGTTTAAGTCTTGTTTTGTTCCTAGTGCCAAATGGCTCCTTTATACATTCTGTTGCCAGGGTTGCTAAGCTTGCAAACCTGCATTTACTTTGTGATTAGTGTTCCCACCTGAGGATTGACGCTAATCATACCCCGTTTAATATGATAAATGGGTTATACTTGTATAGCGCTTTTCTACCTTCAAGGTACTCAAAGCACTTTGACACTATTTCCACATTAACCCATTCACACACACATTCACACACTGATGGCGGGAGCTGCCATGCAAGGCCCTAACCACGACCCATCAGGAGCAAGGGTGGAGTGTCTTACTCAAGGACACAACGGACGTGACGAGGTTAGTACAAGGTGGGGATTGAACCAGGAGCCCTCAGGTTGCTGGCCAGCCACTCTCACAAAGGCGCCACGCCATCCCCAAATACCTGTGTTGCCGTTCGCTACACAAAACTGTTTAACGTATGGTTATTTGCTACTGCCCTAGTTTTCATGTACTGTGTCTAAGTTAGCCTTGAGCTATGCTCAAAATTCATGCCGTACAAGGATTGCACCTAAGTTTTATATTTTGCCATGTGTCTTGGAATTAAAACATTATCTTACAACAATATTCGTGTAGCTTTGAGAAGTGACTTAACCCTACAAAATGCAAGTGATGTATACATACATACTAGGGATGGGTACCCTTAATATTTGAACCAATACCATTCCCGGTCCTTTAGAATCAATTCCAATTTTCAGTACTTTTGTTTGTGTAATAATTTGTTATTACTTTGTCCAAGTTGTGCTGTCGTAGTCAGGAATTAGTCTTTGCCATTTAGTTCAATGTTATTGTCTTTTTTTGAGTGCTACTACTTCATACTCTAAAGGCCTGATCGACTAAGATCCAAATATAAGGTGCTCAGCAGCGTGTGCAATCTAATAAATAGCGTGTACTATTAGTGGGAATGTTGCGTGTGATCTACTAACATTGCACGTACTATACATAATTTGTGCAGACCGCCTTATTTAAATGACATTTTTGGGCATGCATCTATGCATGCATCACCACAAAGACACTTGGTCATTTACTGCGCATTTATGTTATCATAATACGACCCGTGGCGTTTTGCTATGGTTTTCAAACAAGCAGGAGACATGTACCACTTTTTATGGGCATTTTAGAAGCAGCGTATCTACATTGAAACCCACCTATTTTTTTTAAAGAGATGAAGGTGCACTCATGGGAGAGAGGTTGCACTTACCGCATACTATAGTAACTTTTTTTTATATAGGAGTCATGTTAACAATATATATTGTAGTAATGAACAAACACCATTAATATATATATATATATATATATATATATATATATATATATATATATATATATATATATATATATATATATATATATATATATATATATATATATATATATATATATACATGACAGCAACATTTTTGCCCTAAAGCCATCTAGCAGCTCTAAAATTATACTTGTGAGCGATGTGTCGAACCAGCAGCACACATATGTAACACCTTTTCTGAGTCGCAGTCTGGACAACAGAAACATTTTTAGCACACTGACGTTCTGTGCGCGAGGCTTAGGATCACATTGCCACAGCGCATTCGTCCATCTGGAATGATTCAAATATACAAGAAAATGCATAATAAAATAGTTTTTTTCAAAATAGGAGATATATAATCATTATATATTTCCTAAATGAAAGAATTAACGGCATTTAAAATAAAACGCCAAGGACACTAAAATGCATCAATTGAATTTTTTTTGATCAGCCCTTCAAGTCATCAAGCAATACAATTATAAAATTATGTTGCTGAATAGACAATATCTCTATTGTAAGTCTATTATTCTTATTTCTGAGACTAAATATGTTGACACACACACGGAGGATTCTGTGTCCACACAGCACCTCCTTTCTCACAGCCATGTGTGTAACTGTGTCAGTTAGCACATACTTACCAGTTGTGCTAAATAAACTGCAAACTCATGCTTGCAAAACAGTTGATCAGTGTTAAATCGCGTGCTGTATGATTGTATTTGCATTTTCTCCTACCAGTGTTGTAGGGTTACTGATAATCAGGATATATTCTGCAAGTTCATGAAGTCAGAGACGCTAAACAGACTGTGCTACTTGTTCTGCTCACTTAACAGACGCAATCCACTGCGAACAAGTTTAGTAGATATCAAGTATGCACGTGTTTAGGTACACGCAAACTTTTAGTAGATCCGGCCCTAAATATTGTACTTGTTACACACCAGCTCTTTGATTGTAACATGCATCTTAGTTGTAAAAAGAAAAAAATATTCTGGAGAGGGGGTCCAGACTGAGGCCAAATGAAAGAAAACCTCATAGCCATAGCACACATAAACATGTGTGTAAGAGGGAAACACCAAAGAACACAAGGAACATTAAAGACATTAAAAGAACAGTGCTGATGCAACCAGCTGCCACTCAAGCAGTGCCATTTCTACATACAGCTACAAAAGTAAAACAACAAAAAAATAATTAACCAATAATATATATTGCGCACACACGATTGCACTATGCATAAACAATCAACCAAACAAAAACATTATCATTTCAACACCCACACACACTGTGGTGGCCTCTGCGGCGTTCCACGCCATCGTCTGCTGGGGTGGAGGGAGCATGGCCAGAGACAGGAGCAGACCCAACAAAGCAACCACCCTCGGCCACCCACTAAATGTCGGCCAGTGTCCAGTCCACATGGATGAGCGAAGATGCGTCGAAGGAGTCTGAGGTGTCTAATACATCCTCATTAATTATTTATGTATTTAATATTTGTTTAAATACTTATGGTATATTTATTTATTCACTGTTCTGTTACAAACAGAGAACAAACAAATAGGATAAAACGGTTATGATATGAAAAGGGGTATGATTAAATAGGCTGTGCTTCTTCCTTCTCTTTATCGGAAGTGCTGGATTGAAACAATTGGAAATAAGTGATGCATTACATTGTAATTGTATTGTATGCGTGTTCAAAACTGAACTAAATAACTTTATCCTAAATAAATAAACCAAAAATACAGTGGACTCATTTCTGTAATCAAAAGTTAACTTGAATTAATATTGAAAATCTTAAAGTGCATTTTTTTTCCAATTGGACAAACTAGGTCGGATGTTGTCTTTTTGTGTATTGGCATCACGTGTCCACGGCATTCTTGCTCATTCGTCCGTGTTGATGGGCTAATATTGCCCATCCAATTAGAAGCTGAAATATTCCTACAACGGGAGATTTGGATTTGTAATCATATTTTCCTCCTGATGTTTGTTACTTTACAGCAGGGGTGGGCAATTAATTTTTACCGGGGGCCGCATGAGCAACCCGAGCACTGCTGGAGGGCCACATCGACAATATTTCAATTAAATTTTGCTCAAATATATATACCGTAAGATAAATAATAATAATAATAATAATAATAATAATAATAATAATAATAATAATAATAATAATAATAATTAATAATAATAATAATACTTTCATTTAACCTAACTTAACTTTATACCAAAAGCACTGCTTTGGAAATCATTTGTACCCCTTTCAGAGATCACATTTAGTTCCCCTTAAACATCCTCATGTTGCACAATGAAATGTAAGCATAGGATGAAGTGTGCATTCCTGTAACTTTCTCTAGTAACAGCATTCCATGATTAATATAAATAAATTAACATTAATAATAAATGAAATAAGCACACGTATGACTGAGGAGTCATAGTGTAACTTTGTGTGGTGTTTGAGTTGTCCGACTTTTTGTGTGGCCATAAACGCACCAGTGGTTTAGTGCTATGCGTGTTGGTGACAGATGACAAGTTGGTTTTGGCCTGGTTTGTACGGCAGAAAATGACTAGTTTTTTGAGATGGAAGTGTTTTACTCATGTTTTTGGTGTGGTTATAGCCGAATATAAACAGTTTTGCTCAATAAAGTGATCGATATAATTCCTGGCCTCGAAGCATCTCGATAGACGTTACAATAATTGAACGGTGTTCAATTGAACGGTGTTCAATTGAACGGTGTTGACGAACACCGTTAGGGCCGCTTGTTGTCACTCAGAGTTGCATTGCAAAATTACACAGAATAAATGTGTTTATTTTGTTTAGAATTCAGATGGGATTTGATTTGGTGCGCGGCATATATTTGCTGTGCGCAGAGGACGCTTGAGCAGTGCGCAATTGCACAGGCGCGCACCTTAGAGGGAACGTTGCTTGGCAGTCCATGTCTTGTTGAAAACACGCCATTCGTCATCAACTTTTCTCTTTTTAGCGTCTCGGGTGTAAACCGTGCATCACTTGTCGCTGTGCACCTTCACTCACAGGTTACACACGGACATACGCACATAAATAACACTTTTCAAAGTAAAAGCAGCACAGTTGTATTGCGCGCACGACATAGATGTTTTTTCAACTTTATTTTGTAATTTGTGATTGCAGCTGTTCACATTCACTCACAATCACGCACGCGCATACGTCCACACGGAAGTAATACAAATAACGCTTTTCAAAACAAAAGCAGCACCGTTGTATTGCACATTCGACATAGACACTTTTTAAAATGTATTTTGTAATTTATGATTGGCCTCACGCGGGCCGGACAGGGACGCACAAAGGGCCGGATGTGGCCCGCGGGCCGCAGAATGCCCAGGTCTGCTTTACAGGAAGGCGCGAGTCGTAATTCTACTGTTTAATAAACACGCTCGGGTGCTGAGAGCGATGCAAAGAATGAGAGGTTAACGTCAACAAACGTAAGGCTCAAGACTGACAGAAAAAAAAATCACAAAAAATTGTGGTTACATAATCCCACTAATTAAAACCTCAATTTGAATCAGCACTCGGTAGTACCCACATCTAAACCTAGTATATTCTATTTTAGGGGTGTCGTGATCCAGGATTTATATTTGCTGTCGGTCTTGTATCAGCAAAAAAAAGATTATAGCAGCTTGCACTTATAATCTTTTATACAAGCAGTCCGGCAGCATGTTAACTTGTGCAAAGTTGGATAGCCAGTTAATGTCTAAATGTCCTCCAAGGTTGGTCTTTTCTTGCATTTTAGTCAAGTCATTATAGTAGGCTAAAGGCTATCACCTACACAACAGCTAAGCACGCAATAGGACACAAACTAGACAATCCAACAAAAAGAGCCTTGTGATAGCAGATGTCTGTCACAAGGCTCTTGTTTTCATGTTCTCCGATTTCACTTGATCACACCTTTTCTGACATTCCACACCACAAACCTGGCCTGGGCCTGTCCCCTTAACAATTTTGGCTTGACGATATATTGCTGATAAACGATATTATTGCCATTATTTTTATGAGACCAAATCAACCATTGATGTAATGATAATACATAATAATGTATGTATGTTCTTTGAAATGCAATAAACGTATATTTCTCGTGCATTTTAACATTGTAATTGGAATGAAAATGTATAAATCTCCAAGTTAAATACAAAACCCGAAACCAGTTAAATTGGCACGTTATGGTAAATCGTAAATAAAAACAGAATACAATGATTTGCAAATCCTTTTCAACTTATATTCAATTGAATAGACTGCAAAGAAAAGATACTTAACGTTCAAATTGGTAAACTGTGTTATTTTTTGCAAATATTAGCTCATTTGGAATTTGATGTCTGCAACATGTTTCAAAAAAGCTGGCACAAGTGGAAAAAAAGACTGAGAGAGTTGAAAAATGCTCATCAAACACTTATTTGGAACATCCCACAGGTGGGCAGGCTAATTGGGAACCGGTGGGTGCCATGATTGGGTATAAAAGCTGCTTCCATGAAATGCTCAGTCATTCACAAACAAGGATGGGGCGAGGGTCAGCACTTTGTGAACAAATGCGTGAGCAAATTGTCGAACAGTTTAAGAACAACATTTCTCAATGAGCTATTGCAAGGAATTTAAGGATTTCACCATTTACGGTCCGTAATATCATCAAAAGGTTCAGAGAATTTGGAGAAATCACTGCACGTGGCAAGGCCCAAAACCAACATTGAATGCCCATGAGCTTCGATCCCTCAGGCGCTACTGCATCAAAAACCGACATCAGTCTGTAAAGGATATCACCACATGGGCTCAGGAAACCACTGTCAGTAACTACAGTTTGTCTGTACATCTGTAAGTGCAAGTTAAAACTCTACTATGCAAAGTGAAAGACATTTATCAACAACACCCAGAAACGCCGCCGGCTTCGCTGGGCCCGAGCTCATCTAAGATGGACTGATGCAAAGTGGAAAAGTGTTCTTTGGTCTAACGAGTCCACATTTCAAATTGTTTTTGGAAACTGTGTCCTATGGACCAAAGAGGAAAAGAACCATCCGGACTGTTACAGGCTCAAAGTTCAAAAGCCAGCATCTGTGATGGTATGGGGGTGTATTAGGGCCCAAAGCACATCTGTGAAGGCACCATTAAGGCTGAAAGGTACATACAGGTTTTGGAGGAACATATGTTGCCACCTAAGCAACGTCTTTTTCATGGACGCCCCTGCTTATTTCAGTAAGACAATGCCAAGCCACATTCTACAGCGTGGCTTCTTAGCAAAAGAGTGCGGGTACTAGACTGGTATTTATATATATATATATATATATATATATATATATATATATATATATATATATATATATATATATATATATATATATATATAATATATATATATAAATATATATATATATATATATATATATATATATATATATATATATATATATATATATATATATATATATATATATATATATATATATATATATATACACATATTAGGGCTGCAACTAACAATGAATTTGATAATCGATTAATCTGTCGATTATTACTTCGATTAATGGATAAATAATCGGATAAAAGAGACGAACTACATTTCTATCCTATCCAGTATTTTATTGAAAAAAAACAGCATACTGGCACCATACTTATTTTGATTATTGTTTCTCAGCTGTTTGTAAATGTTGCAGTTTATAAATAAAGGTTTATGAGAAAAAATAAATAGATAAAAATAAATAAATAAATACAAAATAAAAATTAAAAAAACTCTGCGCCTAGCATAGATTCAACGAATCGATGACAAAATTAATCGGCAACTATTTTAATAATCGATTTTAATCGATTTAATCGATTGGTTGTTGCAGCCCTATTATATATATATATATATATATATATATATATATATATATATATATATATATATATATATATATATATATATATATATATATATATATATATATATATATATATATATATATATATATATATATATAAATATTATTTAAATTTTTTTATTATTTATTTATTTTTTTATTTTTTTTTAAAGACAAATATTTGTGTCATTGTTGGCTGATGTCAACATTTTGGCTTTTTCTCATTGCGATTCTTGGTGTTTTGCTAATTTGTGTTGGTGTTCTTTTGTTGTTGTTGTTGTTGTTGTTGTAATGTGCCTAGGGCCAATGACAATCGAATAACGGGCCACATATGGCCCCTGTGCCGCACTTTGGTTATCTTTGCTGTAAAAGCTAACTATTTATGGCCACTATAGTCTTAGTACCGTAGTATATTTTTTCTGGTCACACATGTTTTTTACTGGAATTAGTAAAATCAGCTGTTCACCTGGCAGGTATTTCCTGTGTGATAAAAGAGGGGATGAATAGGGAAGTCCTTCTTTAGTTGACACCTTGTTTTATAGTCAATGTTTAGTTTTGTATTCACTATAAATCAACACAAAATCTATAATTGGGGTGCAATATTCATGGAGTCATGTATGCTTCCCGTCGCAGGTGAGCGATGATGGTCATGGACTTGTGGTTGCGGGAAGAGTTTGATGTTGGATGGTAGAAAATTTACTAATTTAATACATAAAACACACATTTCATGTATGTTTTATGATGGCGACCCCTGTACAAGAGGGTACCAGATGTTAAGAACTGTCAGTGGTGCGGGACGGTGTAGCTTGGTTGGTAGAGTGGCCGTGCCAGCAGCTTGAGAGTTCCAGGTTCGAACCCCGCTTCCGCCATCCTAGTCACTCCCGTTGTGTCTTTGGGCAAGACACTTTACCCACCTGCTCCCAGTGCCACCCACACTGGTTTAAATGTAACCTAAATAATGGGGTTCACTATGTAAAGCACTTTGAGTAACTAGAGAAAAGCGCTATATAAATATACTTCACTATATTACTGCAAATTATCATTTTGGGCGAACACACACTCTACAAACCAGGTTTAGGAATACATATTATTTATATTTGACAAATGAATATCAGTCATCTGAAAAGTAAGCAATGATAAGCAAACTTTTATTTTCATGAGTTTGCGAGCAGAGGAAGTTCCAAAAGGCTGTTTACTAAATGCCTTTGACAGATCACTGAAAGGAAACATGACGCCGGCTACTAATTCATAATCATCTATCTTATACGCCGTTGCCACAGCGATTTAATTGCCCCATTTGTCATGGCGTTTGTTCTCGCGAAAATGTCATCACGGCGATCATTTCTGCTCTCTCTACCGTCTCACCATGTCTGAGACGCCATTTTTTTCTCTTGACTTCTCTACCCGAGTTCCTATTAGAGCACATGAGAGAAATAATAATTGCGGAGAGAAGACAGTGGCGGATTTGAATAATCCAAAAAAGCTCAATGAAGGTGTTGGCGAGATAAGGGTGTGGTCGTCAATCACTTGTGTTTCACTGCAGACACACGCCTTTCGGGGAAAGCTATTTGCAGACTTTAAAAAGCATCTGTAGATATCCCAGCCTCACAGGTGCGGTCTCCTTGATTTAAAAACCTTATCACCAGCCTTATTTTCCTAAGTGTCAGAAGGGGTGGCTGAAATGTGGTTTGATCAAATACCGGCGGCGGATGCTTCTTCATTGGAAATATCCGGAGGCAAAACAAAAGAGACGTTGTGACGCGGCATCCTACCAGGACAACCTGCATCTCTTTTGATAATTGCTATGCAAAGGCCGGAGAAATGAATTACTGCTCAGCCAAGTGTTGCAGAGCTCCAACGTGTGGGGGAAACGGAATGAAAGATGACACCCCGCTGCAAATATGTGTGTGCAATACGGGGGTACAAAGGTGGACGTGTGGACAGGTGCGCGCAGCCAATTCTGCTTAAGCAGGCACATTCTGGAGAAATATACACACACAAAAAAAAAAAGGATGCTAAGCTGGTTTTAGCTCGGGTTTATGCAGTGCATGTTCTCTTGAAGGAAATATGCATTCAGCACAAATACACTCACAGAGGAGAAATATAACCTTAGAGAAAAATCTAACCTGAAACATTTGTATGCATGTACAGCACTTAAGACTAGAGATGTCCCATAATGGCTTTTTTGCTGAAATCCGATATTGTCCAACTCTTAACTACCGATTCCGATATCAACCGATACCGATATATACAGTCGTGGAAGTAACACATTATTATGCCTAATTTTGTTGTGATGCCCCGCTGGATGCATTAAACAATGTAACAAGGCTTTCCAAAATAAATCAACTCAAGTTATGGAAAAAAATGCCAACATGGCACTGCCATATTTATTATTGAAGTCACAAAGTGGATTTTTTGTTTTTAACATGCCTCAAAACAGCAGCTTGGAATTTGGGACATGCTCTCCCTGAGAGAGCATGAGGAGGTTGAGGTGGGCGGGGTTGGGGGGGAGAGGGGTTGAGGTGTGTGTGTGTATGGGGGGGGGGGGGGGGGGGGTTGTATATTGTAGCGTCCCGGAAGTGTTAGTAATGCAAGGGGTTCTGGGTATTTGTTCTGTTGTGTTTATGTTGTGCTACGGTGCGGTTGTTCTCCCGAAATGTGTTTGTCATTCTTGTTTGGTGCGGGTTCACAGTGTGGCGCATATTGGTAACAGTGTTAAAGTTGTTTATGACCTGTATGGCTGTTGATCGAGTATGGCTTGCATTCACTTGTGTGTGTGAAAAGCCGTAGGTATTATGTGACTGGGCCGGCACGCAAAGGCAGTG
Organism: Entelurus aequoreus; assembly: GCF_033978785.1. Taxonomy (NCBI): domain Eukaryota; kingdom Metazoa; phylum Chordata; class Actinopteri; order Syngnathiformes; family Syngnathidae; genus Entelurus; species Entelurus aequoreus. The sequence continues at coordinate 24,795,899 of NC_084748.1, forward strand.
CCTTTAAGGTTTATTGGCGCTCTGTATTTCTCCCTACGTCCGTGTACCACTCCGTACAGCGGCGTTTTAAAAAGTCATAAATTTTAGTTTTTGAAACCGATACCGATAATTTCCAATATTACATTTTAAAGCATTTATCGGCCGATAATATCAGCAGCCCGATAATATCAGCAGCCCGATATTATTGGACATCTCTACTTAAGACCTTTAGCATATCAGTATGTGGATTTAAATAATGGAATGGATTAGGCTCTAGAGCCGCATGTGGCTCTTTAGTGCCACCCTAGTGGCTCCCTGGACCTCTTTCAGAGATGTGTGAAAATGGGAAAAAGAAGAGGAAAAATATATATTTGTTGTTCTAACATAGTTTCTGTAGGAGGACAAACCTGACACAAACCTTCTTAATTGTTAGAAATCCCACTGTTTATATTAATAATGCTTCACTGATGAGTGTTTGGAGAGCGCCGTTTTGTCCTACTAATTTCAGCGATCCTTCAACTCATTGTAGTTTGTTTTCATGTACAACTTTCTCCGATGCTGCCACAGAAAGACGTGTTCTATGCCACTTATTCTTTGTCTCATTTTGGCCACCAAATTGTTTGTGCTGTGCGTGAAACACAAGTGTGAGCTTTGTTGATGTTATTGACTTGTTGGAGTGCTAATCAGGCATATTTGGTCAATGCATGACAGCAAGCTAATAGGCTAGCTGTATGTACATATTGCATCATTATGCCTCGTTTGTAGGTAAATTTGAGCTCATTTAATTATGTCCTCTGTGTATTTAATTTATATTTGCATGTCTCATATGTATGTAATATTGGCTGCATTTCTGTGTTGTTTGTGTGCCATGTTGTTCCAGACCACAGCAAACGTTAACCAACTCGCAAAGATTGTAATGAGTCCTTTAGAAGACGACAGTCTGTCGTTTCCTTTAACTTGGACACACACATCTATACTTTGGTCATTCTGAGCCAGTAATTTCCAGAAGTTATCTCACCCTTTGAGAAGCCTCCATTTTACTAATGTTTTCCAATGTTGTAAAATGTGTAGAATTAATATTAAAACGTCAACATTTCTGTCAACGAAGATTTGCGTCAGCCTTTGATAGTAGGCTAATATAGCTAATATAGACACTTACATCATATGTTGCCTTCATTATATCACTTATATAAGACTTTTAATTTTTTGCGGCTCCAGACAGATTTTTTTTTTAAATTTTTGGTCCAATATGGCTTTTTCAACATTTTGGGTTACCGACCCTTGGATTAGGCAAAAAAGTCAAACAATGTACGAACATAATTTAATTTAAGAGGCTGTTCAAACTAGCGTTTATAAAGTACAAGGAAGAAGAATTATGATAGTTATTGAAAATAGGTTATCATTCATCGTATTAAGTGAATCGTAACTGGTATAACTATTTATTAAGAAAACTGTTGTATTTACAAAACATTGATGTAAAATGTGTTGCAAGTTGAAAACAGGAAGTGAACATCTGTGTAAAGTATATTATATGAAGTGGAAAGGGGGTAGGAATAAATATGCTTTGCTTCTCCCTACTCCTTTTCAAGCATGTCGAAAAGAGAAGTGAAAAATGTGTGAAATATGTGATGTATCATGTTGAAATAGCACACATGTTCGAAATAAACGTCAACCACATACTGCCCACAAAAATACATTTACATGCAAAAATAGGAATCAAAGCAATATGTAAAAACTGCGACTACAAAATGATCCACACAGCCCAATTAGAAGAGAATTCCATTTTAGTAGGAAGTTATTACCAAAAGAGCCTTAGGGAGGGATACAAAACCCACAAGAAAGTATGTTCCATTCATTCCTACACGTTCAAGAAACACATTGCAGTAATTAAAGCATACATCTAAGTTTTAATAGTACACTAGCTTGTAATAAGGAGATTACTGCCATGGGCCCTGAACAACTACCTCCGTGCTCAGTAATATTTGTAATATATCTCATGTGGTTTAATGCATAATATTGATTGCCAATTGAGCTTTTCACATATGTCATTGTCACGTCTTATGTATGTCAGTATGAGGTAGGTATCGGATCATTCCTCAGACACTCAGAACAAATTACTATTGAAATTGACACACACACACACACAGATCGGATTTTTATCACGTTAAAAGTATAATTTTAATGTTGATGATTGGCAATTATTAGAAAAAAATATTAAAGGCTATGGCAAGCTGATAAACTGTTTTCAACTTTTTTCTGTAGAATATGCATTGCATCGAACAAACTAATCATTAGATTACGCAATGACCAAAAATATTTGATAGTTGCAAGTAGAGATGTCCGATAATATCGGCCTGCGGATATTATCGGCTGATAAATGCTTTAAAATGTGATATCGGAAATTATCTGTATCGGTTTCAAAAAGTAAAATTATTGACTTTTTAAAACGCCGCTCTACAGAGCGGTACATATCCAGTAAAACACGGACATAGGGCATACTTGCCAACCCTCCCGATTTTCCTGGGAGACTCCCGAATTTCAGTGCCCCTCCCGACAATCTCCCGGGGCAACCATTCTCCAGAATTTCTCCCGATTTCCACCCGGACAACAATATTGGGGGCGTGCCTTAAAGGCACTGCCTTTAGCGTCCTCTACAACCTGTCGTCATGTCCGCTTTTCCTCTATACAAACAGCGTGCCGGTCCACTCACATAATATATGCGGCTTTAAAACACACATAAGTGAATGCAAGGCATACTTGATCAACAGCCATACAGGTCACACTGAGGGTGACCGTGTAAACAACTTTAACACTGTTACAATTATGCGCCACACTGTGAACCCACACCAAACAAGAATGACAAACATATTTCGGGAGAACATCCGCATCGTAACACAACATAAACACAACAGAACAAATACCCAGGACCCCTTGCAGCACTAACTCTTCCGGAACGCTACAATATACACCCCCCCAGCAATAACAGCTAACGTTAGCATGCTAAAATGCTTACTACGTTAACTTGCAAACATTTAACATGTCTCAAGTACCAAAGTATATTACCCTGAGGTGTATACCCACTAAAGTAGCTATGAAATGAGCAAGCTAGCAATTTAGCAAGGAGCATTTTGACTTTAAACGGTTCAAATTGGTGGACAAATGTGAAGGTAGTAACACTTTTTAATAGCTTGATGTCCGATAATGGCTTTTTTGCCGATATCCGATATTCCGATATTGTCCAACTCTTAATTACCGATCCTGATATCAACCGATACCGATATATACAGTCGTGGAATTAGCACATTATAATGCCTAATTTTGTTGTGATGCCCCGCTGGATGCATTAAACAATGTAACAAGGGGTTTTCCAAAATAAATCAACTCAAGTTATGGAAAAAAATGCCAACATGGCACTGCCATATTTATTATTGAAGTCACAAAGTGCATTATTTTTTTTAACATGCCTCAAAACAGCAGCTTGGAATGTGGGACATGCTCTCCCTGAGAGAGCATGAGGAGGTTGAGGTCGGCCGGGTTGGGGGGGACGGGGTTGAGGTGAGGAGGAAAGGGGGTAGCGGGGGGTGTATATTGTAGAGTCCCGGAAGAGTTAGTGCTGCAAGGGGTCCTGGGTATTTGTTCTGTTGTGTTTATGTTGTGTTACGGTGCGGATGTTCTCCCGAAATGTGTTTGTCATTCTTGTTTGGTGTGAGTTCACAGTGTGGCGCATATTTGTAACAGTCTTAAAGTTGTTTAAATGGTCACCCTCAATGTGACCTGTATGGTTGTTGACTAAGTATGCATTGCATTCACTCTGCAGTCCGATATTATCTCTAGTTTGTACCATATTAAAGCAGAATGAGTCAATAACGCCAGCCAAGGGCGTTAAAATAATACCTAAAAGGCAGACATGCAAATATGCAGAAGCAGCTGGAAGGACACAATGTAGAAGTCTACTCTTTTTAAAGTAAATACTGTACATTAATATAACATTACTTCAAACTACTGTACTTGTTTGTACTACAAGCTGTTGTTTTGTTTTACATACAATATGTAATATCTACTTTTTTATTCTTAAAAGGCATGGTACAGTTACAGTGCTTAAATTGTTTTTAATTTATTTCAATGGGCGACTGTTTTGCAATGTGAGTTTTTTGAGGTACAGCCTGTGTTACAGAACCAATTATATTGAGGTAATACTGTACTTACCACATCGCACAAGTGAGATTACCCCTCATCCTTTATTGCATCATCTTTTCAAACACTCTAGAGATGAAGCTACAGAAATCATTACGTGTTTATGCTAGTGTAAAGTGTGTGTTAGTTATCGTTTTGGTTGTCTGTAAACGCACAAAACACACCACGACTTGTACAACAACTTTGATATTTCATTAGATGAATGAAATGAACGTCAAATGCCACAGAGCGTGACGACTGTTGACTATCCTACAATGTCGATCCAATGGGTCCTGATTTGGATTCTACGACTCGGCAGACTGCTGTCCAGACAGACGTAGTCGAGAGGACCTTCACAGGAAAAGGGCAATTCAATATGAAATACAATTTCCTACCGATCCTTTTTTTCGTCTGACTCCACTTTGATCAATAAACAGGTACAAACCTAATCAAATGTTCGGAAAAACAAGACGACCGTTATGGTAAGATGTGTTGAAAAAAGGCAGTGAAATACAAACACAAATAACTCAATAACGATGTTGAAACGGCACATTTAAGATAATGATTGATATCTGAAGAATGTACAAGGCCAAAAGTTTGGACGCATCTTCTCCTCATTCAATGTCTTTTCTTTATTTTCATGACTATTTACATTGTAGATTGTCACTGAAGGCATCAAAACTATGTATGAACACATGTGGAGTTATGTACTTAACAAAAAACGGTGAAGAAACTGAAAACATGTTTTATATTCTAGTTTCTTCAAAATAGCCACTCTTTGCTCTGATAACTGTTTTGCACACTCTTGGCATTCTCTTGATGAGCTTCAGGCACACCTGTGAAGTGAAAACCATTTCAGGTGACTACCTCTTGAAGCTCATCGAGCGAATGCCAAGAGTGTGCGAAAAAGTAATCAGAGCAAAGGGTGGCTATTTTGAAGAAACTAGAATATAAAACATGTTTTCAGTTATTTCACCTTTTTTTGTTAAGTACATAACTCCACATGTGTTCATTCATAGTTTTGATGCCTTCAGTGACAATCTACAATGTAAATAGTCATGAAAATAAAGAAAACACATTGAATGAGGAGAAGGTGTGTCCAAACTTTTGGCCTGTACTGTTCTTGTGGTAGCACTGTACCTGGAAAAGGGTATACTTTTAAAGATGACTCCTATTTAAAATAATATTGCTATGGAAATATATTGAATCACTTTTTCTAACAAAATAATATACATTTTTAATGTCTCAATGTCGATTTTAAATACAAGTCAAAGGGTCTGATCTACTAAAGGCAAACTTACATTAATATGGCCCCATTTGCCGCGGTTTACCTGACAAATGAAACGTGACAAATTGGGGGGGGTGCGCACTATTCAATTTAGCCGCCAGGCAGTATAAGGTGTTGAATATCTTAAAATGTGTTTAGTTCAATTCCATTTTTGACTTCAGTTGCTATGTAGAGTGACACTTTCCATCATTTTCAGCAGACTGCATTGCAAAATGATTAACAACGTCTCTGTGCTTTCCCAGACACACAACAACACTTCCTTATTCTCCGCCAAGACACTTTCAGGCACGGACGGTGTGTTTGATCAATTCAAAACCACACAAACATAAAACATTATCACCAGCAGATCGTTACACTATAATGGGTATACCGTGGCGGATTTTAAGGAGCGAAAGTCCAACTGGAGCAGCAGCACAATGCAAGTGGGACGTCATGCTCCCTGCAGCTCACTTTTCGTCGGGGACATTAAGGGACAGAAGGCTTCTGCAGGCTAATCATCAGGACATCTACGCAACAGTAAGTAGGCCTTAATATTTCCAAATGTCTCATACTGTACTGAATTACTGTTACTATTGAAGACAGCAGAGAAGGAGAAAGGCCGCTTACTCTACCACTACTTTTGTTGTACGCATAGGTGAGCTTGCCCGTTAAAACTTGTTTGTTTTTTTCATGTGACCAGTTGAGTCATGTGTTATTCAACATTTGAAAAATAATCATTGATAAAAGTGCTTTCAAGACAAATTCAAAGATGCGCTGTCCGCTATAGTTTATATTTTAGTCGACATCATTTACTGTAGTTTTAGACGACTACATTTTTTGTTGACTAAAACTAAATTAATTTAGATGACTAAAATATGACTAAAACTCAAATACATTTTCCTCAAAAAATAACAACTAAAACTAAATAAAAAACAGCTGTCAAAATTAACACTGTTTAACATGAGTACATTATATTATAACACCAGAAAAAGATGCAAGTTGCTAGTTTTTGATTAAACACATTACAAATTCTCAACAAAGTGCATTATACAGCAGCAATAATTGAAAATATGGCAAAACGACATAAAAATGTATGTTAATATTGATTAAACAATACCAGATTTGTTTTTAAATGTACTGTATATATACATTTTTTTATGTTTTTTAAAGAAAATCATATCATCATAGCAAATTATGCGGTCATGGTGACCATGCCCCTAACCACACCTCCACCGCCACAGGTATCTTGGCAATCCCGGTATAGATAGTACTTTATTGATTCCTTCAGGAGTCAATAAATTATTATCTATACCGGTATATACATATATAAAGTACATATATAAAGTATATATATATATATATATATATATATATATATATATATATATATATATATATATATATATATATATATATATATATATATATATATATATATATATATATATATATATATATATATGTATATATATATGTATATATATATATATATATATATATATATATATATATATATTTATATATATACAGTATATATATATATATATATATATATATATATATATATGTATATATATATATATATATATATATATATATATATATATATATATATATTTATATATATATATATATATATATATATATATATATATATATATATATATATATATATATATATATATATATATATATATATATATATATATATATATATATATATACCACACAGACACACAGTATATACTGTACATATATACGCATTATATTCATATATATATATGTATATATATATATGTATATATATATATATATATATATATATATATATATATATATATATATATTTATATATATACAGTATATATATATATATATATATATATATATATGTATATGTATATATATATATATATATATATATATATATATATATATATATATATATATATATATATATATATATATATATATATATATATATATTTATATATATATATATATATATATATATATATATATATATATATATATATATATATATATATATATATATATATATATATATATATATATATATATATATATATATACCACACAGACACACAGTATATACTGTACATATATACGCATTATATTCATATATAGACAGTAAATACATATATATATATATATATATATATATATATATAAATATATATATATATATATATATATATATATATATATATATATATATATATATATATATATATATATATATATATATATATATATATATAATATATATATATATATATAATTAGCATGTTTATAATGTTTATGTAAACTGGCACAGTTAAGCACAAACTGCTTTGAGAAAGAAGGCGATTGCGCTGCAAAAACAGATGACTAAGAGAGACAATATTCCGCCTGTGTGCATGTGTCAACAGATTTGGACTTTCCTGAATTAAAATATTCAACACATCGTCTATTCAACAATGACATGTTATAATTAAATAGCTGCTAGATGACTTACGGGCCTGATTAAAACAAATTCAATTGATTTTGTTTCAGTGTTCGCTGGTATCTTGATCAATGGCATTTGGGGGCGGCGTGGCGAAGTTGGTAGAGTGGCCGTGCCAGCAATCGGAGGGTTTCTGGTTACTGGGGTTCAATCCCCACCTTCTACCATCCTAGTCACGTCCGTTGTGTCTTTGGGCAAGACACTTCACCCTTGCTCCTGATGGCTGCTGGTTAGCGCCTTGCATGGCAGCTCCCGCCATCAGTGTGTGAATGTGTGTGTGAATGGGTGAATGTGGAAATACTGTCAAAGCGCTTTGAGTACCTTGAAGGTAGAAAAGCGCTATACAAGTATAACCCATTTATCATTTATTTAATTTGTGTTTTTTCATATAGGTGATATATCATTATCTTATATGATAAAAACTTTTTGCAATATACATTTTCTTGCATCTATATACCCTTCTAGACCCACAGTCACAACACCCCAGACAGCACTTTCACCGTGCTAAAAGTAGGCTTTATTGTCTAGATCGCGCTTCAATATAGTCTAGTAAAGGTGGTACATATTATACAGTTCAGTATTTGTGTGCTGCATGTCAACATTATGACAAAACACCACAAGTTGGCCCTACTCAGTGGCCTAGTAAACCTACTCAGTGGCCTAGTGGTTAGAGTATCAGCCCTGAGATTGGTAGGTCGTGAGTTCAAACCCTGGCCGAGTCACACCAAAGACTATAAAAATGGGACCTATTACCTCCCTGCTTGGCACTCAGCATCAAGGGTTGGAATTGGGGTTAAATCACGAAAAATTATTCCCGGGCGCGGCCACCGCTGCTGCCCACCGCTGCTGCCCACCGCTGCTGCCCACTGCTCCCCTCACCTCCCAGGGGGTGATCAAGGGTGATGAGTCAAATGCAGAGAATAATTTCACCATACCTAGTGTGTGTGTGACAATCATTGGTACTTTAACTTTAACTTTAAATGATGCAATAAATGTGCAGTAAATGAGTGTCCCCATGGTAAAAGCCGATATACATGCAACATCATTATTTAAAAGTGTATTTTTGTACACAGTCTTAGTAGATCACCCACTAATACAAGGGTGTCCAAACTTTTTGCACTGATGGCCGCACACTGAAAAATCAAAGCAAGCGGGGGCCATTTTGTTATGTTTTTATTTTAAAAACCAGTACAATATATGTATTAAAAATATACATTTAGGCCTCCACTCAGGCTTGATCCCAGAGACCCCAAAGGGTTTTGGTTAAAAAAATATATAAAAAATGTGTCATTATTCAGTATTATTATTTTTATTATTATTCAAGTTTTAAATCTCTAGATCAACATTAGGTCTATCTGTCAATATAAAGTTTTTAAAGTCGTATGCTCTTTTTGTCAAAGAAAACCCTGTTTTTTTTATGGAAAAAAACACAAAATATGCAATATTTTCACCCAATAAAATTTTTAAGTGGAATATTTGAGATTATATAATAATTTGAGCCTTAAAAAGGTCAATAACTCATAACACCATTGATTTTAATTCATTATTATTTTTTGAGCGATGACACTTAAAAACAAATCACACAAAAGTTTTTGGGGAACCAAAAGGGTCGTACTCATTAAAGTGTTAAAAAATAAATTATAATTTTTTTTTACTGTTTACTTTTAACACAATAAACTCGAGATCAACTTCAGATCTATCCGTCAATTATAAGTTGTATTGTTGTTTATGTTTTTTGTTTGTTCGTTTTAGGCCCTTCTTTAAAAAAAAAAAAAAGCAGCTCAATTTTTTTATATGGCAAACACAAAATATGCAACATTTTCCCCAAAAAATATCTCAAAGTGTAATATTTATTATGACCTAATTGGAGCCTTGGATAGGTCAATAATTCACAATAACATTGATTTTGATTCATTATTATTTTTTAAAGAAAGAAACAGCCTGCATGGCAGCTTTGTGTTATTAGAGTAAACATTGCAACATTTTCTTGTTACATTTCACCTGTTTGGTCTTTCATACCATTATGTTTTTAATTTTTTTAATCGTCTTTTAAAATGGGCCGTGGGGCCGTTAAAAAATGACCTGCGGGCCGCAAATGGCACTTTGGACACCCCTGCACTAATAGAACACACAATTGTATCCTTTGTACACGCTATTTAGTATTTTTTTAGTAGATCAGACCATAAGAGGCTGTTAAAATACAACAATACAACCAGCTGCATCTTATTGTGTTACTCTTTCCCTTTCACTTGAGTGAACCTATTGATTAATGTCTGGGACGAAGTGCTGGGCTCACACTTCCTCCTTGTCAGTCGCTGTCCTTTCAGCATCGCTCAGCAGAACCGCCGTGAGGAGATTAGGGGACGAAACAACGAAAGCTAACAAAGCCTTTGCCAAATAATATGAATATGAAACGAGAGCGGCACCTTTGGTTGCGCTAACAATGCACAAAAAGAAATCCCCCGTCAACAATCAGACACGTTATTGTGGAACTCACCAGCAGTGAGGCCCCGGTTGGTGGCGTCGTGATCGCTGTCGCCTTGTTCGCTATCACCGTGACCGCTGTCCTTAGAGCTGACAATGTCTGCTTCTTGGAATGCCGAACTGGAGGAGAGACGTAAAATGCAGCCAATCATGTCACAGCAGCACGGGCGAAATGGAAACAAGTCATGCGTGGAGTCAAAGGTCACGCTAATAATAATGGGGGGAGAGGAGGATTAAAAGACGGCAAAGAGAGAGAGCGAGAATGACTGAGAATTAGAACCTGCATTAATACCGTCACGGCGGCCATCACGCTTCTAAATTGGATGTTACACATGGCATGTAATGAAATCCAGTCTTAGAGCTTTAATAGGCGCCGCACTGCCAGTTACGGGACTGGTGCCAAATTGAAGAGCTACATTACGAACACACAGGGAACCATGTAGGCTCTCGGAGACACAATTAACGATGCAGAATCCACCAGGCTCACACTGACGGGTGTAATATTCAATTTTATAGATCTGTGAATAGACTGTGGCTCCCTTTCGGCCTGCTGGATGTTGGCTAGGTGAGATGCTGAATGCTTCTGTGCTTCACCTGGCTCAGCATATTGTGTATTAGTGTGTGTGTGTGTGTGTGTGTGTGTGTGTGTGTGTGTGTGTGTGTGTGTGTGTGTGTGTGTGTGTGTGTGTGCGTGCATTTGTGTGCAAGACAGGAAGTTTTTAGTACCTGTTCACACGTCTCGGTCTGTCCACCAGGTAGCTGAGCTCCGACCGCTGGTGTTTATTCTAGAAGAGCCATAAAAACAAATCTGGTTATACACACTGTTTCTTTTTTTGATTGATTGAGACTTGTATTAGTAGGTTGCACAGTAAAGTACATATTCCGTACAATTGACCACTAAATGGTAACACCCGAATAAGTTTTTCAACTTGTTTAAGTCGGGGTCCTGCACAGAAGTGAGTACACAGATACTAGGGTTGTCAAAAGTATCAATACTTAGTAGTGTTGTACCGATACTTTTCTGTACTTTTCGGTACTTTTCTAAATAAACTCACGGACCGGAGATGCTGCTCATTTAATGGGGAAGCAAGCTCGCGCGCTAACCGCAGCTGGCTTTAACCTCTAAAGGCCTTAGTGGCCACATGCGTGGACGGCACCTTTTAGCTCTTATTTCCAAAATTGTGTACACTACTGAATTGGGGTCTTTTGCCGACATATGGACACTTATACTGCTATCTGGTGGTGTGGTGTATAACATACAATGGAATTTGGAAAAAAAAGTGGAAAAAAAAAATTTGAATGTCACTACACATGAAGTACACGTCTGTGTACTTATGGACTAAGTACATCATATTAAAAGATGATTTTTAGTTTTCTTTCTAATTAGGGTCCAATAAGCCCAAACAGCAAAGATAAATACAAAAAAGCATGTAAACAAACAGCTTGGGCCTTAAGAGGTTAATGTTAACGTGAATACAAGAGACATTAATGTCTTTCCCCATTAAGAAATCTTACAAAATAATCTGAAATTGAATAAACACACTGCTGTCTGAGCAAGTAAGATATTCAATTGTGTACATTGAACCCACAGGATGTGCTCTTTTAAAACAGTGATCGTTTATACTCAGGACTGGTGTTGTCCCGATACCAATATTTTGGTGCCTGTACCATTACCACATTTATATTGATTTATTTTCTAAATAAAGGGGACCACAAAAAATTGCATTTTTGTTTTTATTTTAACAAAACATATTACGGTACATTAAACAAATGTTTCTTATTGCAAGTTTGTCCTTAAATAAAATAGTGCACATACAAGACAACTTGTCTTTTAGTAGTAAGTGTAAGCAAACAAATGCTCCTAATTTAGTCTGCTGACATATGCAGTAGCATATTGTGTCATTTTCCATTCTATTATTTTGTCAAAATTATTAAGGACAAGTGGTAGAAATTGAGTTATTAATCTACTTGTAAATGTACTGTTAATATCTGCTTACTTTCTCTTTTAACATGTTCTATCTACACTTCTGTTAAAATGTAATAATCATTTATTCTTCTGTTTTTTGGATGCTTTACATTAGTTTTGGATGATACCACACATTTGGGTATCAATCCGATACCAAGACATTACAGGATCAAACATTGGTCATATTCAAAGTCCTCATGTGTCCAGTGACATATTTCCTGAGTTACCGGTACCTTTCAGAAGCGGTATAGTACCAAAAAGGATTCATTAGTATCGCGGTACTATACTAATACCGGTATACTGTACAACCCTAATACTTAGATACTAAGTCAATACCAACATGCAAAAAAATACATCAACACCTGCTCTTTTTCAGTATCGTCAGTACCGAATACTCTTTCTTCTTGGCGAGCTGCGTCAATTCTGAGGTCATGAAGAAAGTCTAAAAAAAATATCTGGTGATTCCATATACCGTATTTTTCGGAGTATAAGTCGCTCCGGAGTATAAGTCGCACCGGCCGAAAATGCATAATAAAGAAGGAAAAAAACATATATAAGTCGCATTGGAGTATAAGTCGCATTTTTTGGGGAAATGTATTTGATAAAACCCAACACCAAAAATAGACATTTGAAAGGCAATTTAAAATAAATAAAGAATAGTGAACAACAGGCTGAATAAGTGTACGTTATATGACGCATAAATAACCAACTGAGAACGTGCCTGGTATGTTAACGTAATATATTATGGTAAGAGCCATTCAAATAACTATAACATATACAACATGCTATATGTTTACCAAACAATCTGTCACTCCTAATCGCTAAATCCCATGAAATCTTATACGTTTAGTCTCTTACGTGAATGAGCCAAATAATATTATTTGAAATTTTACGGTAATGTGTTAATAATTTCACACATAAGTCGCTCCTGAGTATAAGTCGCACCCCCGGCCAAACTATGAAAAAAACTGTGACTTATAGTCCGAAAAATACGGTAGTTATGTATTTGTGGAAGCCTGTCACAAATGCAGATTTGGCGCTTCCGGTTCACCCTCGCTCAAAAACAAATGCAAATGGGACTAAGATTGTTACGATACCGGAATTTCAGTCGTTGATACTGACGAATTTCCAAAATTCACGATGCTTATTCGATACCACGACAACAATTTAAAAAAGAACCAATGTATGTTTAAATGCACTATTTCATTGAAAAGTCTTTCAAAGTGTGAAGTTTTCCAGATGACTGCTCTTCACTATCTTTTTGCACAGAATTTAAATTGCAGTATCAGCCGCCAAGAGGTACATACAAGTACATACATTCAAAAAATAACAAGAGTGTTCTATAACCTCCCAGTATATCGAAACAAACAATACTGTGCTTATAAATATGCTCATATATAACAACAACAGTTAACTATTTCACATTCTAAAAATAACAGCAGTGAAGCGGTCAAGTATATAAAAGAGAACAAAAATATTTTTTTTAATATTATTTTATTATGGTGGTATTGTGACATCATCACGTCATTTGATATGAATTAGGCTAATAAAAGAGGTAGAGACATATTTAAAGACAAATCTTTGTGTTTTTATTTGATATTATCATTTTTACACATTTACAAATTTTTTGTTCACCCTATTTCTACAATGTGCCATAAAAAAGAGCTGAAACCCCCCCCCCCCCCCCCCCACACACACACACACACACACACCCATCCCCACCCCCAGGTCACACTTTGCAGTAAAGCAGTGGTGTTCAAAGTGTTGCATTCTGCATGCTGTGATTGTGCACACTCCCTGGGCTTGTGGTGGCGGATCTCCGCTCTCACTCGCGCAACAAGCATTTTCACCTTCTTTCATTTGATTTGCGAATACATGTTAAGGCTGGACTGAGGGCCACTTGTTGAACGGAGCTCTTTTTTTTATGACACACTGTAGACATTAAATAAACACAATAATAAAAGCAGACATTTGAAAAATGCAGCAAAAAAAGGCATAACGCGATGAGAAAAGGCTGAAATGTTGATAAGTAATACCAAATAAAAACACAAATATTTGTGTTTAAATATATAGTTGAGGTTTCTGTGGTTTATCCGTTATACAGTGCTCAAGAGCGAAATATACGCCAGGTCATCCCTACAAGCCTGTTTCAGGCTTGTATGGACGATATAGCCTCTGTGTTTTTTCCTGACCTAATGTGTATTTAAATATATGTTTTCGCCTTTTTATTAGCATATTTAATTAAACGTGACATGATGACATCACACTACAACCATATTAGAAGAATATTATAAACAATATTGTTGGTTTTATATAATTGCAGGCTCCACGTCACTGCTATTCCTTTTAGACCGTAAAATACTTGACTATTGTTGTTATTTATGAGCATATGTATAAGCACCGTATTGTTTGTTTTGATATACTGGGATGTTATAGAACACTGCAGTTCTTTTTTGAATATTTAGTTACCTCTTGGCAACTGATACTGCAATTTAAATGATGTGCAAACATGCTGAAGCACAGTCACCCTAAATACTTTCAAACACTTTTGAATTTAAAAGTAAACAGGTTTGCATATTTATCTTGGTATGGATGTCGAATAAGTATCGGAAATGGTGACAACCCTAGCAGACAGTGTAAAAAAGTAGCGATATTGACTGCATCCACTGGCACGTACGTGTCCACTTAGTGAGTTGAGAGACAAGACGAGAGCAGTAGAGAGAGAGTGGTTTAGGAGGCGATTGAATGTGTAAATGATTGAGCCGGCTGACGCTGGGACTGAACAACCTTTGTTCTTGCTGCTGCCACGCTGGCTCGTGTGCAGAATACTTAACGCGCAGCAAAGGCAAGACTTTGACAATCCACAAAAAAATGTCCTCATTGAACAAAACGAAGCCATGGACTCATTTATCTCCTCTTCTCGTTTAATATTTGCTGCCTCAGCATAAATTGGCCTTCAAGTATTTATCGGAATCCTTCTTTGGAGGATAAAAAGGAACGTAATTAGGAGAATCTACGATGTGACTTAACTCACTTATGCTTTGATTGGTTCTTGGTTATTTCTATGCAAAAGCTGGAATAAATTAGGTTTGTCTGTCGCGTCATTTCTATGAATAAAATTGACTGTGGTGATTATTGCTCCCATAATTTCACTTCAGATGGACTCTTTTAATAAAACACACTCACACACACACTGTTACTTGTGATATGTCACATGAAAGCAGCATTAATAGTGCTTGATATTGGCAAGGACTTTGGGATACATTATATATACCGATGCTTGAGTCACATGTATTGTGGTATGAAATATTTTGCGATATTTGGGGTGGGGGAAACTTTTGAAGTGGCAATTTATCGCAATACCCTTTTTTAACCATATACATAATATTTTTAATGTCTTTGTATTGATTTTCTGGCGAGACGTGATTTCCTTTGGAATTAATGCACCCCCTGCATCTGCGCACATGTATGACTCCAAGAAATGCGAATTGCTATATTTTTTTATTTTTTCATTCAATATGCAGTACATGTTTTCACACGACAAACTATTAAAGGTATGCTTTATGAGGTTATGTTTTATTTTGGTGGGAAACTGATATCATGACTTGACAAAATACAAAAATATAGCATTATTTATTGCAACAACAATCACATTTCCATATTCCTTTGGTTCATACACATGCGCAGATGCAGTGGGCGGAATCATTTCAATGCATTAGTGCTGCAACGATGAATCGATTAGAAAAAAACTCATATTCATATTTTGTTGCTTCAAATAAACTGTCTGTCAGTTACAGTGCGCTCAAAACAACTTTAAAAATGTATAACATTTAAGAAAAAATGTGTATTTCAGTCATCCCTCATCACATTAAGCTTTGAAGTTTATAGATATCACTCTATCACATATTTGTAGGGCTGCAACTAATGATTAATTTGATAATCAATTAATCTGTCGATTATTACTTTGATTAATCGATTAATAATCGGATAAAAGAGACAAACTACATTTCTATCCTTTCCAGTATTTTATTGAAAAAAACCCAGCATACTGGCACCATACTTATTTTGATTATTGTTTCTCAGCTGTTTGTACATGTTGCAGTTTATAAATAAAGGTTTATAAAAAAAATACAAATACAAAAAATAAATAAATAAAATTGCCTCTGCGCATGTGCATAGCATAGTTCCAACGAATCGATGACTAAATTAATCGCCAACTATTTTTATAATCGATTTTAATCGATTAGTTGTTGCAGCCCTACATATTTGTAAAGCATATAATACATAATATTGGCCCAAATTTAGCATTATAGGCATACAAATGGCAAAAGCAACAGTAAAAATATCAAAACTACAGTCGTATTGGCCACCAGATGAGACCATATCAATAAGAGTGTGCTGTTCAGTATCATGGCTACTGATTGGCTCAGCCTTGTGCAGCATTACCATGTACTACTTGCATTAAGGGAGTGTAAAGGTGACTGTGGGGGTGTTGTTTCATGTCTCAATGGCTCTCATAATGCTAAAATTCGCATTTAGAATGATTTTTGTTGTGTGCTGTACCCATTTACATATTGTATTTAAAATAAATGATTCCTATTTCCCAGAAATTAATTCACCACAATCATGCTTGAAACCAATTAACATAAATAAACAACATAACAAGTATTGTGATATAGTGGATATTGTTTAACTAACCTAACTCAGGCAGATTGTTTTTTGGTTATTTTTATGCAAACTATTGAATACATTATTTTGTCCGTCGTGTCATTTCTATGGATAAAGTTGACTTCAGTGATTATGTCTTCCGTATTTTCACTTCTAATGACCTCTTTTATTAAAACACACACTGTCTTCTTTAATTACTTGTGTGTAACATGAAAACAGCAATAATATTGCTGGGTATTGGCAGGGACTGCACGATGCGAAACTAACAATACTTGATACAACATTGCAATATTCTACATAATTTAGTGATACATTTTACATGCAGATTAAAAATATAAGTAGTATAGAAAGTGCATCTTCACTTTTTCTACATGTTGTTGTGTTACAGCCTTATTCTATAATGGAGCAAATTCAGTTTTGTCCTCAAAATTCTACAGACAATACCCCATATTGACAGTGTGAAAATGTTTTTATTTTTATTTTGCACTTATTTAAAATGGAAAAAAATAAAATAAAATCACGTGAGTAAGTATTCACAACATTCCCTCAATACTTTGTTGATGCACTTTAGGCAGCAATTACAGCCTCAAGTCCTTTTTCAATACGACGCCACATGCTTGGCACACCTATCTTTAGGCAGTTTCCCCCATTCCTCTTAGCAACACCTCTCAAGCTTCATCAGGTTGGATGAGAAGTGTTTGTTTTAATCCAGGATGTCTCTGTGCATGGCTGCATTCATGTTTTCCTCTATCCTGACACTGGAAAAACATCCCCACATCATGATGCTTCACTGTTGGAATGATGTATTGCCATATCGATATTTTCAGATAGATTGTTTATTTTTATGCAAAAACTTGAATATATTAGGTTTGTCTGTAGTGTCATTTCTATTAATTATAGTGACTTGTAGTGGTGGTGATTATTGCTCCCATAATTTCACTTCAGATGGGCTCTTTTACACTGTCTCCCCTTATGGCACATGAAAGCAACATTAAACTATGAACCCTAAATTCAACATGTGTGGTGAACATAACTGAAAAGGTCTCATGACATCCAACAATTGATATCCAATCATCACATTGTCTAAAGGCCACAGGATCCATATTAGTCAATAACAACTCAAAGATGATTCATTCTTACCTCATTTGACAGAATGCTGCCGTTCGAAATGATGTCAGGTTGTTGGTCGCTGTAACTGCCGACCAGGGTGCCGCAGGGATTGGCGTGGTCGACGTCGGCGCCGCGTGAGGGACTGCAGGGTTTCAGGAACATCAGGTCGGTTTTGGCCGACTCTGGCGTCAGACACACTTGGTAGCAGTAAGAGTTCTGGTTCTGGTGGTGGTGGGAGCCAAACCCGCCCCCCACGCCGCCCACCCCGGACTCCTCCACTGGGACCTGCCCCACCGGGCCCCCCGCCCCCGAGGTCACGTTGGCGCTCTGGACCAACATGATGTCGGACTTGCTCAGCTTCTTCTGCTTGCGGCTGCGAGCTTGGCGGCCGCAGCAGGAGCCGCAACACAAGCAGCAGTCGAGCAAGCAGGTGTGAAGGTTCAACTTCTTGTCCTTCTGGCAACGCACCGCCAGCACGATCATGGCCAGCAGGAAGATGAAGGACACGGACCCCAAAGCGATGATGAGGATGAGGGTCAGGTCAAGAGAGGTCTCCTTGGCCTTGGAGGTGGAGCCGCGGTCGTTGCTCCGCCCTTCCACCACGCTGTCCACTAAAATCACGCTAACGCTGGCGGACGACGACAAAGGCGGCTGGCCGTGATCCCGCACCTCGATCAAAATGTCGTAGTGACCCTGAAGGTCCCGCTTGGGCGAGACCCGGCGTGCGGTCCTCAGTTCCCCAGTCCTCCAGTCCATGCGGAACATCCCCATCTCATTGCCCCGCAGGATGCTGTAGGACAGCCGCGCGTTCTCGCCGTCGTCCGCGTCCATGGCCACCACGCGGGTCACCAGGTACCCGGGCTCGGCGGACCGGGGCAGGTGCTCCCTGGCGGTGCCGTTCCTGCCCACCGGCGCGATGACGGCGGGGGCGTTGTCGTTCTGGTCCACGATGATCACGTTGGTGGTGGCGTTGGAGAAGAGTTCCGGGGTGCCCGAGTCCTTGGCCTGCACCGTGAAGCTGAACTCTTTGAGCAGCTCGTAATCAAAGGAGCGCAGCGCGTACAAATAACCCGTGTCCTGGTTGATGGACACGTAGGTGTCCACGGACATGCCCTGGATGTCACACTCCAATATGGAGTAGGTGATGAGCGCGTTCTGTCCCACATCCGGGTCCAAAGCGCTCACGGCGTGGATGAAGGCGCCCGGCACGTTATTCTCGGTCACGTACACGTCGTAAACCGCCTGAGTAAAACGCGGCGCGTTGTCGTTTTCATCAGAAACGTGCACTTTTATGGACTTACTGCTGGCGAGGGACGGCTGGCCTTTGTCCTTGGCCACCACCGTGATGGTGTACGACTCGGTGGTCTCCCGGTCCAGCGGACCGTCCGTCATGATGGTGTAGTAGTTCTTGTAGGAGGACTTCAGCTTGAAGGGGACGTCTCCTAAGATCTCGCAGCTCATTAAGCCGTTCTCACCAGAGTCCCGGTCCGAGACGCTGAAAAGCGCGATGACGGCGGGGGCGTCCTGCTCGTTGACGGACTCGGTCACGGTGCTGAAGCTGATTTCCGGGGTGTTGTCGTTCACGTCCAGGAGTTTAACGAGCACTTTGCAATGCGCCGGGACCGCGTTGGCGCCCAAGTCCTTCGCTTGTACGTAAATCTGGTGCGTACCGGACTCCTCGTAGTCCACCTCGCCCGCCACTTCGATTCTGCCGGTTCGGGCGTCGATGCTGAACAAGTCTTTAATCCTCGGCGCGTTGTGGCTGCTGAAGGAATAAACAATCTCTCCGTTTTCTCCCTCGTCCACGTCGGTGGCGTTAAGTTGGATGACTTCCGTGCCCAGCGGGGAGTTTTCCAGCAAGTCCACAGCGTACACGGACTGGTCGAAAGTGGGCGCGTTGTCGTTGGAGTCCAGAACTTTGACGACCAAAAGCGCGGTGCCGGTGCGCTGCGGGTCGCCGCCGTCCACCGCGGTGAGGACGTAGCGGTGCACGGCCTGCTGCTCCCGGTCCAGCGGCTTCTCCAGCACCAGTTCGGCGAACTTGTTCCCGTCGCTTTGCGTCTGCACGTCCAGGTAGAAATTGTTGTTGTTGGTGATGGCGTAGGTGCCGAGCGCGTTGGCGCCCACGTCCGGGTCGAAGGCGTTCTCCACCGGGAAGCGCGTCCCGGGGATGGCGCTCTCCGATATCTCCACGGAAATGTCCGCCTCCGGGAAGGCGGGAGGGTTGTCGTTGATATCCATCACTTCGATCTCGACGCGGAAAAGCTCCAGCGGGTTCTCCAGGAACACTTCCAGGTGCAAAAGGCACGGAGTCGTCTGCTTGCAAATGTCCTCCCGGTCGATTTTCTCCTTCACCAAAAGCGCGCCGTTCTCCAGGTTGACGTCCAGGTGGGGAGTCCGCGAGCTGGGCACCGTCTGGAAGCGCCGCGCGGAAAGTTTGGTGATGTCCAGACCCAAGTCGTCCGCGATATTCCCCACCACGGTCCCGGGGTCCTGCTCCTCCGCTACCGAGTAGCGCAGCTGGCAGAGCGCGCCCCCCGGCACGGAGAGCAAGAAAAGCAACACAATCATTTTTAAAGTGCAAAAAAATAAATAAATAAAATATTCCTTATTTTTTACTAGAAGTGCGCATTTCCAAAGTCCTTTGACGCGCATCCATCTGATCTTTTTCCATCAAATCTGTTCAGGATGGAAGCATCGAGGAATAAAAAGTGTTTTGTTTTTCCCCCCCTCCACAAAACGGACAAAAGATCCTGTTTGAGTGAAACAAGCAGCTGTGGTGATGAGGATGAAGAAGATGATGTTCACAGCTCGGCTTCTGTCGAGCGACTGGCGAGCGGCGCGCTTGGTTTTGCGCACAGCTTCTTTCCCGCCAGCCAATGACGCGCCAGCACCCCGCGTAACGCAAAATGACGCAAAAAGCAGCGCGCACTGGAGACTAAATATTAAATATCAACGCTTTGTTTTAAAGATGTGCTATTTGGATTTACACTGTAGGGAAAAAAATATAAAAATGGATTTTACATTTGCAACCTCATTATCCATCCATCCATCCATTGCCTACCGCTTGTCCCTTTCGGGGTCGCGGGGGGTGCAGGAGCCTATCTCAGCTGCATTTGGGCGGAAGGCGGTGTACACCCTGGACAAGTCGCCACCTCATCACAGGGCCAACACAGATAGACTATTGGCTAAGTTTTATATTCATAAATGTAAGTTTCTCAGAAGAAAATAATTAGAACTGTACTTTAAAACAGTGGTCCCCAACCACCGGGACCGATTGGTACCGGGCCGCACAAGAAATAAAAAAAAATATATATATACGTATATATATATTTTTTTTAATTAAATCAACATAAAAAACACAGTCTTTTGGACAAATTTTCAAGTGTTGACCAGTCCGCAGCTACAAAAAGGTTGGGGACCACTGCTTTAAAACACTCTCTACCTCTAACAAGCAAAAAGCTGTGAAAACTATGAAGCTGTGTTCCAAATTTAAATTATTTACGGAAGTTGTGTGAACCTATGGCTTTACATTTTGTTACACACACACACACACATATATATATATATATATATACAATCCCCTGGCGCTGTTTTGTACTGTTTTTGTTCTTATTTTGATCATTATTATTTCTTGATTGTTAATGTTGCATATTATAAATAAAAGTTTATAAAATAAAAAAATAAAAAATAAATAAAATAAATAAAATAAAATAAAAAAATAAAAAAAATAAAAAATAAATATATATATATATATATATATATATATATATATATATATATATATATATATATATATATATATATATATATATATATATATATATATATATATATATATATTAAATATCAACAACAACAACAACAACTGTTAAATCTTCTTTCGTCCTCTACTTCTTCTTCTACACACACACAAAAGTAATAATAATCATAATAATAATCATCATTATCATCATACTATCTATTAAAACATGTTTTTCAACGCTTACACGTATTTACGTGACATTTGAGGACAATTCCTCCAATATTGTTATATCAATAAATGAGTCACAATGGAGTTAGGGGCATGATAACGTCAATATTGTGCACTTCTCTTCTGTTCATATTCTCGTTCATATGGGTGATGTTGTTATCTATGCTTGTATTGTGTTGTTTATGAGGTGAAGTTTTTTTGATTTTGGGTCCTTATTTTCACACAAATATTATTATAACTATTTTTGGTAACACTTTAGTATTGGGAACATATTCACCATTAATTAGTTGCTTATTAAAGTAGCACATTCTTAATTTAGAGTTATTTGGACACTAGGGGAACATATAAGGGTTAGGGTTAGGGTTACTAATAAGCAATAATTGTGAGGTTATTGAGGGAAGACTCTTAGTTAATGGCTTACTGGTTGTATAATAAGGCCATGCAGAATAAGGCATTAATAAGTACTTAATAATGACTAATTAAGAGCCAATATGTTACTAATTTGCGTGTTAATAAGCAACTAATTAATGGTGAATATGTGTTCCCCATACTAAAGTGTTACCCTATTTTTACAATATCATGTAAAAACGTAATTATTAGTATTGCATTATTACTATCTGTTTACAATATAATGTAATGAAATGTAATATTTGTATTATTTACTCATTTTTTCACTACTATCTTTACTAGTATTGCTATATTATTATAAGTATACTGAATCTGTTTACCCATGTTTACAATTCTGACTGTGTTGCCTAATGATTGTCTTTATTATTTATAATCATTATTATAATCATTATTTATAATCAGTATCATTATGTAATGATACTGATTATGAATAATAAAGGCAATTTATTATTACAATCATTATAATAATAGTCAACACATAACATGAAAATAATCACAAAATCGTTCAATGGTCAAGTTAAAAAAATATCAATACCGGCAATTTGTACTTGGTATCTATTCGACATGAATATAGTCAGTATCAGTCCCCTCTAGAATGTATTATTTGGAAATATTACAAGCAAGTACAGTTTTTGACTAATGAACAATATATATGTGCTGATTATGTTTTTCAAATAAGGCATGCGTCCTCTAGTTTGTGAAAGTATCATATGCATATTGAATATGCAAATGAGCGGTGCAGGGAGACATAAATAGTTGTGGTCACGCTTTTATGTGTAATTATGAGACGTGGTGGCAAAGTGATGAAAAGGCGAGTAATTGAAAATCATTTGCATATACATCTATAAATCCAAACGTAATGGAGGTGTGCACTGAGGGGGGAATTAAAAACGGCGAGTGATGCGCGATTGTGAGCCGGGGAGAAAGCACAGAAATGATATTTGAAGCGTTTTCATCTTCCTATGAACATCATGTGGCTGAATGCAAGTGACGAGTATAATCCCTCTCTCTCTCTCTCTCTCTCTCTCTCTCTCTCTCTCTCTCTCTCTCTCTCTCTCTCTCTGTCCCTCTCTCTATATCTCTCTCTCTCTCTCTTTCTGGATGATAGGCTAGTGCAGAGAGCAATGTCGCCCCCTGGTGTTTGCTTTTTTTAAATTTTTAACATTTGAACCTTTTTCTGTGGACTTCATCCTTTTCTTACTCATTTTTGTCATGTTGAAATAATACATGTTATTATTGATAAGGCATAATTATCCACCGTCTATCATAAAGTTGCTCATGATACAGTTTTAGGCCCATAAAATGAATAATACAAAGTCCATGTTAGTTACTTTGTTACAGTAACCCCTTCTTTTTTTCTTCATCACTTTTAATTGGTTCCTGGGGTCTTCGTACAGTAGGAAATAATAGTTATATATGGTATATTTTCTTTTTTTTATTTTCTTTTTTTCTGCAGCTGTTACACATACTGTAATATTGTACATGGTAATTGGGATTTGTTATATAGTGTAGTTCTGTTAGGTACCAATCGTATATATGGAAACACTGGCATCCGTGCCTTTTATAGAATGTGTAGACGCATTTTTGAAGTATTTTTTTATTTTTTATTGCTGCTTTTATTCATTTATTAGATGCCTTTTACTAAACATGCACAACCACTGTTTTTAATATTATGTGATAATGCCTTTTATACTGTATTTTGTTTGTTTTATGTACTGTATGTGATTCTATGTCTACTTGGACGTTGGAGTCTGCAATAAAGTTTGATGATGATGATATATTTTATATATGATATACAAATATAATATAATATACTAATATAATATATCAGTATATATTATATACTGTATATATAATATGTAAATATTACATATGTTATATTCTATATTGCTACTACGGTACATTGTTAGTCTACTTAATACCTGCATTATCCTTTCCAGCCTTACCATTTCCATCCTTTGAAACTGAGCTACTGTGTGGAACAATTTCCTTTGTGGATCAATAAAGTGTGTCTAAGTCTAAGTCTAAAGCATTTAAAACACTTTATGACAGTTTAAAGATGTTTTTAATGTTATGAAAGCCATCTAGGCAAAAAATAACACTTACATAGTCACCTTTACACTACTCTAGTATAGCAAAGGTCTTCAACAGGGTCTGCGACACCATAATGCAAGGCTATTCAACCAAAGTGTTTTGGGGGCCACATTTCCAGACAGCTCAGGACCCGGGTTCAGACTTCTCCCTTCACTATTATTCTTTTTTTTTTTTTACATATTCCTGACAACCAGCAGTAGACATTTGTATTTGGTCTATTTATTTAGTCAGAGTTACGGGAGTGCTGTAACTGCTCATTTTAAGAGCCTTCTGCAACAAAGCTAGTCAAAGATCATCTCTCTGAAAGCACTTTAGTACAGTGGTTCCCAATGTTTTTCCACCGAGTACCACCGCAGGAAAAAAATGACTACCACCATAATGACCAACATTAAAATACAGTAGCAAAGTAGGCCTAAGTATTCATTGAAACAAGGCAGTGATTTCATTTAACACGTATATTTGTCCAGGGTGTGCTCTGCCTTCTGCCCAAGTGCAGCTGGAATAAGCTCCAGCCCCCGCGGTAGAACATGGATGGATGGATTTAATATGTTCGGCCAATGCAACATTACATACACACAGTTTGAACAGTAACACTGTGTTTGAATATGGGAAAACAAAACACCTCAATTGACGAATGTCTCTATTTGCGTTCTTTTTCCTCTATGAACGTTTAGATCGGTGTTCAGCAACCCGCAGCTCTTTAGTGCCGCTCCAGTGGCTCCCTGGAGCATTTTTAAAAAGGACTGAAAATGGAAAAAGATGGGGGGAAAATAATTTTTTACTTTTAGTATGTTTTTTGTTTGAGGACAAACGTGACACAAACCTTCCCAATTGTTAGAACGCCCACTGTTTAATATGTTTGTGTGTATGCTTCACTGATGAGAGTATTTGGTGAACATCGTTTTGTCCTACTAATTTTGGCGGTTCTTGAACTCACCATAGTGTGGGATGTGACGCAACAGTTTGTTTCTATGTAAAATCTTCCACTCCTTCTTTGTCTAATTTTGTCCACCAATAGTTGTATACAGTATGTGAATGGACAAAAGTGCGCTTTGTTGATGTTATTGACTTGTTGGAGTGCTAATCAGGCATATTTGGTCAGTGCATGACTGCAAGCTAATCAATGCTAACGTGCTATTTAGACTAGCTGTATGTACATATTGCATCATTATGCCTCATTTGTAGGTATATTTGAGCTCATTTAATATCCTTTACTTTTATCCTCTGTGTATATAATTTAGTTTTGCATGTCTCATGACACATTAACTGTATGTAATGTTGGCTGCATTTCAGATAGTTGTTTGTGTGCCATGTTGTTCCAGACCACAGCAAACATTAGCAACATTTCTGTCAACGAAGATTGCTTCAGCCTGCGACACATTGTCATTTTGATAGTAAGCTAATATAGCTAATATAGACACTTACGTCATGTGTTGCCTTCATTATAAGACTTATATACGGCTTTTAATTTTTTGTATTTTTGGTTCAATATGGCTATTTCAACATTTTGGGTTGCCGACCCTTGGTTTAGATTGAGCCAAATATGCCTCTGTGTGTGGCCTATGTCTCGTGTACGATCGCTTCATTCATTTAGTCATTTTGTGTGCCGCCAGAAGTTCTATGGGGGCCGTCATTTTGATGACATCGCTACCTGTACGCACCATTTTGAAGAGGTGGACCCCAAGTGTCACATCCTGTTTACATATTGTGAGGAGTCCACAGCGGCCCCCACACACAGATTGGCTCCCAAATATGGAAGAAACAAGTCCACAATTGCAACTATTATCAAAAAAGGGCGCTTATATGGTTGCTGACTTTGCCGAAGGGGTTAAATATATTTGCAAGGACGGGGAGAAAGTGAAAAAGTTGTTGCTAGAGGTGCTGTATAAGAAGCAGCTCATCTGTGATAGCATTGAGTCCTGACTAGTAATATCAGCAGTCCTATATTATCGGCCGATAAATGCTTTAAAATGTGATATCGGAAATTATCGGTATCGGTTTCAAAATGTAATATTTATGACTTCTTAAAACGCCGCTGTACGGAGTGGTACACGGACGTAGGGAGAAGTACAGAGCGCCAATAAACCTTAAAGGCACTGCCTTTGCGCGCCGGCCCAATCACATGATATCTACGGCTATTCACACACACAAGTGAATGCAAGGCATACTTGATCAACAGCCATACAGGTCATACTGAGGGTAGCCGTATAAACAACTTTAACACTGTTACAATTATGCGCCACACTGTGAACCCACACCAAACAATAATGACAAACACATTTCGGGAGAACATCCGCACAGTAACACAACATAAACACAACAGACCAAATACCCAGAACCCCTTGCAGCACTAACTCTTCCGGGAAGCTACAATATACACCCCCCGGTACCCCCTACCCCAAAACCACGACCCCCCAACCCCGCCCACCTCAACCTTCTCATGCTCTCTCAGGGAGAGCATTTCCCAAATTCCAAGCTGCTGTTTTGAGACATGTTAAAAAAAATAATGCACTTTGTGACTTAAAAAATAAATATGGCAGTGCCATGTTGGCATTTTTTTCCATAACTTGAGTTGATTTATTTTGGGAAAACCTTGTTACATTGTTTAATGCATCCAGCGGGGCATCACAACAAAATTAGGCATAATAATGTGTTACTTCCACGACTGTATATATCGGTATCGGTTGATATCGGAATCAGTAATTAAGAGTTGGACAATATCGGAATATCGGCAAAAAAGCCATTATCGGACATCTCTAGTACTGACTGCATCTGAAATAAACAAGCTACAGCAACACCTTAGTTACATAAATATCATTCCAAGAAAATATGTCTAAATGCCAAAGGTGGAGGACTTAAAGGGGTGACTTGAGGAATGCCTCAATTATATTATTATGAACTTTAGGCCGCTACTTTTTCTTACACTTTGAAACCTGCGGCTTATAAAACGGTGGATTTATTGTGAATTTGTTTTCGCTATTGCCCATAACTTTTTGTGTTCAATAGTTTGCATTAAACCCAAACAGAGGGATTGAAATGGTGTGTTATTGTCTCTGCTATGGCGCCATTTTTGGACGAGTTCGCTCACTGCAGATATTGTGGGTTGAACATGTACTTCCTGTTTTAATGCCTTCAGTAAAATCATTCATAGCGTTCTGCATTCATCACTCCAAGCAACATTTGTAAATGTCAAAATTGAACTAAAACTATTTTTTCTTACTAAACCCTCCCGTGCGTGATGTCTGTAGGAGTGTTTTCATGCATATTCGTATGCGCTGTCATAATGGAATGACGCTAGTGTCGTTAACATTAGTCAATATGCTAACAATTCTACAGGTGTTAGTATTTTTAACTTACAATGGCGTTATTTTTGTATTGCTTCAGTTTCACAAATTCCTTGGTAAATTCACCAAAACGTCACCGTGGATTTATTGAGTCTGTTTAGCTGATTGGAGAGCTAGCTTCCATAGGTAGTGGGTCCGTGACAATGGCTTCTGTTTTGTTTGATCAGCCGTTTTACTGCCGTGTTACAGACATCGTTTGGAAACAATTAAGATATGTAAATAAACATTTACAAAATATTTCTGTGTTAATAACTCATTTCACAATGTGTGTATCTGCGGCTTATAGATAGATAGATAGTACTTTATTGATTCCGTCAGGAGAGTTCCCTCACCTATAGTCCAATGTGACTAATTTATGGAAAATATTATTTTATTCTAAAATTTAGTGGGTGCAGATTCTGTCCTGATGAGCTCTATAGTGCGGACAATGCGATAAATCACAAGTTTGGACCCCATTGTTTTAAGTTTGCCAGCAAGGTTAAAATGTCAATGCAAGGATCTGCCAATGTGTTTACAGTAGTCCATGTTCCACAATACAACAGGAGCACTCGAGTGTTTTTAGGAATTTGCTGCAAAAATGTTTGACTCCAGAGTTTTTAACCAAACTCAGGGGCCGGTATGGTCTAATTCCCGGTTCGGACTTGGCGGCCGGGCCCCCGGTTGAATACCTCTGCCCTATGGGATCCAGAGAGGTACTGCAGTGGGGTTGTTAAATTTTTTATATTATTCTTTGTATTCTCCCCATAATTTTTTCACAAATGTACACTACCGTTCAAAAGTTTGGGGTCACCTAAACAATTTTGTGGTATGGCCTTCATTTCTAAGAACAAGAATAGACTGTCGAGTTTCAGATGAAAGTTCTCTTTTTCTGGCCATTTTAAAAGTTTAATTGACCCCACACATGTGATGCTCCAGAAACTCAATCTGCTCAAAGGTCAGTTTTGTAGCTTCTGTAACGAGCTAAACTGTTTTCAGATGTGTGAACATGATTGCACAAGGGTTTTCTAATCATCAATTAGCCTTCTGAGCCAATGAGTGATAGTTGCTGGAAATGGGCCTCTATACACCTATGTAGATATTGCACCAAAAACCAGACATTTGCAGCTAGAATAGTCATTTACCACATTAGCAATGTATAGAGTGTATTTCTTTAAAGTTAAGACTAGTTTAAAGTTATCTTCATTGAAAAGTACAGTGCTTTTCCTTCAAAAATAAGGACATTTCAATGTGACCCCAAACTTTTGAACGGTATGTGACCCCAGATCTACAAAGCGGAGAGGAAGCAGGATCTGACCCCCCTCCAGGCACCCTTTCTTTGGACTGTTTTGTAACCAAAGGTGGCGGCTGTTTACGACCCCCCCCCTTCCTTTAGAAACAGCTGTTGCCATGTAATCAGGGAAAGTCCAAATAAAAGAGGAGGCATACAATCTTTCGTCAGAGAGTGGTGGCACACTGTACAAGGGTACAGGTCTACGCGTTTCTCCTCATTGAGCCAAATTTAATTCTGTCTCTGTTTAATTCCTTGCTTCTTTGTCTGTTTAATAGATGTCATCAGTGTTTGAACCTGACACACACGTGCAGGGCACCTCCACAAGCCCACGGAGTCTTCGTTACTATTGCAGTGAAAGCTTAGGCATGGAAACAAGCTAGCAAGACAGAACATGCAAACACTTTTCGTTTGTTCGGGAACATTTGGCCTTTTTGGTGAAATATGTCAACCAGAGTGTCCAAAGTGCAGATATGTAGGACATTGTAAGAAAAAAATCTAATCAAATAAATACAAAAATTGAGAGGGCAAAAAGTTATAATGTAAGAAAAAAAGACAAACTCTTTATATTATAATTTTTTATTATAGTCATTTATTTCAGACCCAAGGGTATCCATATCACAGAAGAAATATCACAGTGGCCTAGTGGTTAGGGTGTCCGCCCTGAGGTCGGTAGGTCGTGAGTTCAAACCCTGGCAGAGTCATACCAAAGACTATAAAAATGGTTAATCTCACCACACCTAGTGTGTGTGTGACTATCATTGGTACTATAACTTTAAAAACATACTACAACGATAAAAGACAATTAAAAGAAATACATGCAGAAAAATAGAAATAAAATAAATAAAAACACTCCACAATATTCAATGTCCAGCATACAGGCTTGCTCGCCAATGGTTCCACAGACTGGATGAAAATCTGAGCGAACTGCGAGTCGGGTTAGTCAGACCATTAATGACATCTTATACTAAGAATAACAGAAGGATTTGCTTTTAAATTTATGTATACAATAACGTGTTTTACCGTTTTTGAAAAATTGTCATCGGCTATTAAGCAAATTAGATGATGACATCATTAAGACCCTGAAAAAAAATACTAAAGTTGATGACATTGTAAACAATCTGCATTTATATAGCGCTTTACATTACCCAAAGTGCTTTACATTACACATCACAATCACCCATTCACACACTGATGGCGGAAGCTGCTATGCAAACCCATTGTTTTGCCCAAGGAAACAACGGCCCTGACTAGGACGGGGTTTTGAACCAGGAACCCTCAAGTTGCTGGCATCTGAGCCACGACGCCCCATCATTTATATTTGTCTTGAAGGGCACATACAGTATTATACACCAATTCACACAAATTCACCACCTCACAACTTTGTCCAATGCCTGCAACTTACCACAAATGTTTCCCACCAGTGTCATTTTTGACAATCAAATTTGTCCCTGCTCAAACATGCACGTCAACTGTCTAGTCCAGTGGTTCTTAACCTGGGTTCGATCGAACCCTAGGGGTTCGGTGAATCGGCCTCAGGGGTTCGGCGGGGGTCAAAACACACCCGACTCATCATGTAAATAAAAACTTCTACCCTATTGGTGTATTACGGATATGGCAACAGCAGAAGTCAAACTTATTTGCAGGTGTGTAATTTGTTGTGAGTTTATGCACTGTGTTGGTTTTGTTGTTTGAACAAAGTGATGTTCATGCACGGTTCATTTTGTGCACCAGTAAAATAAACATGGTAACACTTTAGTATGGGGAACATATTCACCATTAATTAGTTGCTTATTAACATGCAAATTAGTAACATATTGGCTCTTAACTAGTCATTATTAAGTACTTATTAATGCCTTATTCGGCATGGCCTTATTATAACCCTAACCCTCTAACCCTGGCTCTAACTCTAACCCTAACCAAATAACTCTAAATTAAGTCTTTGTTACTTAGAATATGTTCCCCATACTAAAGTGTTACAAAAAACATATAACTTTGTCTTGAATTTGAAAAAAAACCAACATTTTATTTTTCATTAAAGAAGGGTTCGGTGTATGCGCATATGAAATTGGTGGGGTTCGGTATCTCCAACAAGGTTAAGAACCACTGGTGTAGTCAAAACGTATGATTGTTTTTGTGGAGCCGAAGCAGTTCGAATTATTTTTTGATCAAACGACACAATTGTTGTCCTCCCGCGTAAGTCAGACCTAGTTCCAGTTCCAGACAGATACTAAAGCTAACGGCAGGTGTAGCTTCAATGGTACCCTCTGTAAGACCCTCTTCGGAGTGGAAGCTCGCCTCTGATTATTTCCTGTGCGACCAAATCTTGCACAGTTTCAATTTAATTTTTGATACATGTTAATTAAACAAATAAACAAATATTCAATTTTGGGTATACAGGTAACTTGCCAGTAGAGGACGTCCATCTCACACACAGGAGCGTTAATCAGTAATAAATATGAATCTTTTGTCCCCCTCATCCTTGTGGCGCCCCCTGGGCAATTGCTCATGTGACTCATAGCTGGAACCTTTCCTGAATGTTTTAATACCAAAACAGGAACAAGAAAACCTTGCTGTACGTAGGTGCTGACAAAACATGGTTTGGACTATAATCTTCTACTGTCAGTACAAACATAATGATGAATCGTCCTGCATCACGATGGGTTAGGGCGGAGGTCAGCAACCCGCGGCTCTTTAGTGCCGCCCGAGTGGCTCCCTGGAGTATTTTTAAAAAAGGATTGAAAATGGAAAAAGATGGGGGAAAACTATTTGTTTTGCTTTAGTATGTTTTTTGTTTGAGGACAAACATGACACAAACCTTCCCAATTGTTAGAAAGTCCACTGTTTAATATGTTTGTGTGTATGCTTCACTGATGAGAGTATTTGGTGAACAGTTTGTTTACATGTAAAATCTTCAACTCCTTCTTTGTCTCATTATGTCCACCAAAAGTTTTATGCTGTGCATGAATGCACAGAAGTGCACTTTGTTGATGTTATTGACGTGTTGGAGTGCTAATCAGGCATATTTGGTCGGTGCATGACTGCAAGCTAATCAATGCTATCATGCTAATTAGACTAGCTGTATGTACATATTGCATCATTATGCCTCATTTGTAGGTATATTTGAGCTCATTTAATATCCTTTACTTTTATCCTCTTTGTATATAATTTAGTTTTTCATGTCTCATGACATATTATATGTATGTAATATTGGCTGCATTTCTGATAGTTGTTTGTGTGCCATGTTGTTCCAGACCACAGGAAACATTAACTAGCTTGCCAAAGTTAGTAATTAATTCCACTAGAAGAAGACTTTGACACACACATCTATACCTTTGGCCATTAAAAGCCACTGGTTTCAAGGAGTTATCTGACCTTCCGAGTAGCCTCAGATTTACGGATGGTTTCTAATGTTGTAAAAATGTGTGGAAAAAATATTACATTTCAACATTTCTGTAAACAAAGATTTGCCTGCTACACATAGTCATTTTGATAGCAGGCTGATATATAGGTAATATAGACACTTACATCATGTTTTGTCTTCATTATAAGACTTATATACAGCTTTTAATTTTTTGCGGCTCCAGACAGAGTAGTTTTTTTGGTCCAATATGGCTCTTTCAACGTTTTGGGTTGTCGACCCCTGGGTTAGGACTATGGATGACCGAAAAAGCAACTCATGAGTGACTTCAGAAGAAGCACATACAGTCCATGCAGTAGCCAACCCAGTTTTTGGATTTAAATACCATGAATCATAATCTGCATAAGGAGCGAACATCGATTTGGCAGCTTTGAAAACTTCATAATTTGGAGAGTATCTAGAAAAGTGGTCCAAAATCCCTCCTGAGATGTGAGCACAGTTAGTAATGGTACCAAGTTCAATAAAGATACATACTAAGTCATGTTTTCATTGGGAATCAAATACTTTTTTTTTTATCTCAATCAAAAACAAATTAATTGATGCACTTTGTTTTGTGGATTTTTGTATTATTATATCTGTCTGTGGAAGGAAAGCTACTAGAAATTATTTTTTTTGTAAGGATGTAAACTTACAAAGTCAACACTAATTATCAAATAATTATTATTAAGGGTGTCCCGATACAACTTTTACGATACCGATATTAGAGCATTGAGTATTGGCCGATACTGATTTTGATCCAATATCAGCAAGAATCATAACTACTTTTAATTATTTGTAGTGTTGAATGTTAGAAAAGTTGTATTTTTTATTTATTATTAACCATATGGAATGCACTTATGCTGTCTTTAAATTGAAGTCGATGGTAATTGTTTTTGTCAACACCGAGCGGCCACAATCATTTGTTAGGTTAAGCTCATGATGCAGTAGGTTGAATGACACGGACACGTTTCTTACTGAATACTTTCTAATACACTTCTGCTTTGGAGACTTTGTATGTGTAAGTAATAAATGCAACTATAAGTATTTGATATTTGTTTATACTGACAATTTTGCTGTTTTACACTGCAATATTGTTGAATTAAGAACACTTACTGCATATGACTAGCTTCTGTGCGTATCTGTTGTGTAGCTGCTAGTTCCTAAAAGCCTATAGCCTACCATAAAAATACTTGTACACAAGCAGAGCTGTTTTAAAGTCTATAGTCTGAGCACTAGGCTAATATGGTCGTTTTTCCTGGTTCTAGTCAAGACTTGAGCAGCAGCATTCTAAACGTAGAATGCTAGATGTAGAAAGTCATTACACTAGTCTAGCCTGCTGGAGACATGTGTAAGACGTTTGTCTAGTCTCACTGTGTAGGCTTGTAATCCTTCGGTCTGGTTGCTGATGGTCCTGTCTTTTGATTTGTTTTTGTTTTGTAACAAGTTAATGCTAACCCTTACTGTCAGACTCTGACACACCGTGAAAAGCTTCTCTCTCAGGCGAAAACCAATTGCAAGGCTGTCTGAACAGAGACTCTTTTGGCCATCTTGATCAGATGTTTGCAGGTTGCAGTGTCGCTAATGCTTGTGCTCGTAGTGTGGTTGATTGGTTGAAGTTTATCTCGAACATGATCGCGGTTTCACATGACACATCACATGTTTTTTCCATTTCTCTTTACAGCATGTTCGAAAAGGAGTAGGAAGAAGCAGAGCTTATTTAATCCTCCCCATTTTCCACTTCATACCAGCTTCTTACACATATACGTTCACTTCCTGTTTTCAATTTGTAGCACATTTATATCAATGTTTTGTAAATACAGCAGTTCTCTTCATAAATAGTTAAACCAGTTACAATTCACATATAGAGATTATTTTCAATAATTATTATTGTTATTGTTCCTTGTAAACACTTTGAATTTGAACAACTCGTTTAAACTGCATCCAGTTAGTACATTGTTTTAATTCTTTGCTTAATCCATTCCATAATTTTAGTATACTAAAGGTGTTAAGTGTTGTACATGCATGCACATATTTTAAATTAGATTTTTCTCTAAGGTTACGTTTGAGAATAATTGTTGTACATTCTTGGATAGCATGTTATAGTTTGCTTTGTAGATCATTTTAGCTGTTTGCAAATTCACTATATCGTTGAATTTCAATATTCTTGATTTTAATAAATAAAGGGCTTGTATGTTCTCTATATCCAACATTATGTATTATTCTAACTGGTATGTTGTGTAACGTGGTTAGTAAATGTCGTGTACTTTTGTAATTATTTCCCCATTTTTTTACACAATACCTCAGATATGGTAACGCTAGCGAGCAGTAGAGAATATGGAGTGATTTTTGGTCCAGAACATATTTTGCTTTATTCATTATATACATATTTCTTGCCCCCTTGTGTTGTATATTTTGTATGAAATTTCCTCTTCATTTTTTCATGTATTATTACACCCAAAAATGAGATTACATTATTTTAGATTTACTGAGATTCAAATATAGTCTGTTTTTGTCAAACCATATTTTTAATATATTAATTTCTTCTGTTATTATTTGCATTAGCTTCTGTGTGTTCTCTCCTGAACAAAAAGCAGTCGCGTCGTCGGCTAATAATAATAAATTTAAGTCCTGTGTAATTTCACAAATATCGTTAATACATAGATTGAACATTTTTGGTCCCAGTATTGATCCCTGAAATACGCCGCAAGATACTGTATCTCCAGTGCTGTTGACATATTTCCACCTATTTTCACAAATGTCTTCCTGTTAATTAAATAACTTCTTACTCAGTTCAAGACCAACCCTCTGATTCCATACCGTTCTAACTTGTTCATTAAGATATTATGATTAATTGTGTCAAATACTTTTGTTAAATCCATAAATACTGCTGCTGCACACTGTTGACCATCTATTGCATTGGTTATTTCCTCTGTTATTTTGATTAATGCCATTGATGTTGAGATGTTGACTCTGTATCCGTATTGGTTGTCTGCAAGTGTTACACATTTATCAATGCATTTTCCAATTTGCTGTTGAATAATTTTCCAAAGATTTTAGAAAATTGTGGAAGTAAAGATACAGGTCTGTAGTTCGTAAACTGGTGTTTGTCTCCAGTCTTATAAACCGGGACAACTTTTGCCATTTTCATTTTTGGGGGGAATTTGCCATTTTGAATTGATAGATTGCTAATATAATTTAAAATCTCTAAAATTTCTTCAATAACTTTTTTCATGGCTTTAATATCTATTTGGTGACAGTCAGTTGAGGTTTTGGATTGACATTTCTTTAAGATTTGGATTATTTCTTCTTTTGTCGCACTATTGAGGAACATGGAGTTGTCATTTTTGTCTTTGTTGTCATTTATGTCCTCAACTGAATGTTTTCTTTTCCTCTAGATTTGGACCAACATTTAAAGGTTTCAACTACTTCCTTCATATTGTCACTTTTTACATCTCCGTTTAAGATGTATTGGGGTAAACCCTCTTAGCACCATTTGTATTAACACTAATTGGGATGCTCCATTTTGCTCTCATATTATTTGTGTTCCTGTTTAATAAATTACTTTAATATTATTTTCTACATGTTTGTAAAATGTTGGTTAGCTTGTTTATATACATTGTCTGCTTCTATAGATCCTTGGGTTGTAAATATTCTCTGCAATGTATTCCTCCTATTGCAAGCATTTATCAATCCCTTTGTCATCTATGGTTGACGGTTCATTGTCTTCTTTTGCTTCTTACTGAGTTGTTTCAATGGACAATGTTTGTTACAAAGCTTCATCAAAGTATAAAAAAAAATTACCTTTAGCATCAATAACATCCTTTTCAGAGTACATATTGTCCCAACTTTGATCACTCAGGTCATCATTGTTAAAAGCAATCATACTTTCTTCTGTGCATATTTTTCGAAATGTACTTTTGTCATTAATGTTCTTCTTCTTTATAGTTTCGGTCATAGATTGTGAAAAATGGTAGATGATCACTTATATCAGATATTAGCAAACCACTTGTTGTATTATTATCATTAGTGAATATATTGTCAATAAGTGTGGTATATTGCCCAGTGATTCTACTTCGTCTTGTGATTTTAGGATATAAAGTCATACTGTTCATTGTGTCTATGAATTTGTCAATAGTTATGTGTCTATGAAGTTGTCAATAGTTCTATGCTTACTAGGATTCAGGAGGTCAATGTTAAAGTCACCACAAAATTTCAGTGAAGGTTGCTTTTATCCAGTTCTTAAACGTGTCAATGTTTGACTTAGATGATCTATATATACAACTGATCAATAAGTTTTTGCTTTTTTCATGACATATTTCAATGGTTATACAGTCCAAAATGTTGTTAATGTTATTCACCACTTTATAGTTCAAGTCCTTCATCACATACACAGCTACTCCTCGTCCGTTCTTGTTGGTTTGGTTGATATAATTTAGTTCATATCCCTCAAGTTCAAAATCTATTCCTTTTTTTCCGTCAATCCATGTCTCTGAGACAGCGATCACTTTGAAAGGGTTGTTGAATTGTTCCAAAAAATGTTTCATGGTGGTGTAATTTGCATACAAGCTTCTGATGTTGAAATTAGTTATTGATAGTTTGTTGTCGGCTGTAATGCTGTTATTATAGTGGTATTATGTCTGATGTAGGGAAAACAGTTTTTTGTCTGTCTGGATCTATATAATTTTCCAAGACCAGATTTTTATGTTCCATGCTGCAAAATGTTTTAAAGGCCCACTGAAACCCACTACTACCGACCACGCAGTCTGATAGTTTATATATCAATGATGAAATCTTAACATTGCAACACATGCCAATACGGCCGGGTTAACTTATAAAGTGCAATTTTAAATTTCCCGGGAAATATCCGGCTGAAAACTTCTCGGTATGATGACGTTTGCGCGTGACGTCACGGATTGTAGCAGACATTTTGGAACAGCACGGTGGCCAGCTTAAGTCGTCTGTTTTCATCGCAAAACTCCACAGTATTCTGGACATCTGTGTTGGTGAATCTTTTGCAATTTGTTTAATGAACAATGGAGACAGCAAAGAAGAAAGCTGTAGGTGGGATCGGTGTATTAGCGGCTGGCTACAGCAACACAACCAGGAGGACTTTGAGTTGGATAGCAGACGCGCTATCCGACGCTAGCCGCCGACCGCACCGATGATTGTGGTGAAGTCCTCCGTCGCGCTGTCGATCGCTGGAATGCAGGTGAGCACGGGTGGTGATGAGCAGATGAGGGCTGGCGTAGGTGGAGAGCTAACATTTTTAGCATAGCTCTGTCGAGGTCTCGTAGCTAAGTTAGCTTCAATGGTGTCGTTAGCAACAGCATTCTATGCTTCGCCAGGCGTGACAGCATTAACCATGTGGTTACAGGTCCAGGGTTTGGTTCGGTGTCTCCTGATAGTAGAAGTAATAGTAATATTGTTGATCTTCTGTCTATCCTTCCAGTCAGGGGCTTATTTCTTCTGTTTCTATCTGCAGTTAAGCACGATGCTATCACGTTAGCTCCGTAGCTAAAGTGTTTCGCCGATGTATTGTCGTGGAGATAACAGTCACTGTGAATGTCCATTTCGCGTTCTCGACTCTCATTTTCAAGAGGATATAGTATCCGAGGTGGTTTAAAATACAAATCTGTGATCCACAATAGAAAAAGGAGAAAGTGTGGAATCCAATGAGCCCTTGTACCTAAGTTACGGTCAGAACGAAAAAAGATACATTCTGGCGTCCCGCACTGCACTCTAATCCTTCACTATCCACAAATCTTTCATCCTCGCTCAAATTAATGGGGTAATCGTCGCTTTCTCGGTCCGAATCTCTTTCGCTGCTGGTGGGAATGATTGTAAACAATGTGCAGATGTGAGGCGCTCCACAACCTGTGACGTCACACTACTTCCGGTACAGGCAAGGCTTTTTTATCAGTGACCAAAAGTTGCAAACTTTATCGTCGATGTTCTCTACTAAATCCTTTCAGCAAAAATATGGCAATATCGCGAAATGATCAAGTATGACACATAGAATGGACCTGCTATCCCCGTTTAAATAAGAACATTTCATTTCAGTAGGCCTTTAAATTCCATATTATGTTGAGTGATGTCAGTGATGTGCATCATAGTTGTGTGTAGAATGAAGTTGAATGAAGTTAGTTCAGTTCCCTGACAAATCAGGTTATTTCCATGCAAATGTGTTAAATGTATTTGCCCAAATCCTCAATTCTTTTCACCACCAAAACGTTTGCTTCCTCGGGTGAGCCATTTAATATTATGAACATTTTACAGTTCGATACCCAGGTGTGTTGGTTTTTCCTTGATTTTTCAAGAATCTTGCTTTTTTGGCAGTCTCAGCACTCTTTTTGGTTAGATGTTCATTCATGTACACATTTGTCTTTTGCAATTTTGTCTCAAATCAAACCTCATTATGACAAAGTTTTTGTTTTGTCTGTTCTTTTGGGCAACGGGTGACAAGCCTCAATGCTTTGCTGGTCCGCTATTATTCCTTTGTTTTGCAGGAATGTTGTTACCTGTTGCTACCTCCAGCTCCAGCCCGGTGATCACCACATTGTTGATGCCAGAATATTTTTCCATATCATTCACTCGTTGCTCCAGATTTGAGATTTGTCAATCAGTCGGATTGTGTTGTTTCCTCGACTTTTTCCGATGGTGAATTCCTCTTGGGGGGCATACTGGCACCGACCAGTCAGGTCGTGGGGTCTTGACCGACAGGAGCTAGCTGGACTCGGCCTGCTCTGTCCCAAGAGCGAACAAGTCCAATTGGTGATTCAAGAAGCGCCAAAAACCATGCAGGAGTCATAATCCAGAAAAGCAACCAGAAGCGTCCATAACCAAAATAGAGGTCAACAATCCGGAAAAATATCTTCGTTCTACCAAAAGCACATTCAGCAGTGTGACCGCGTGACAGGAAACAGGAGTGTGTTGCACACTTATATGCCAAATACATATGTCAACAAATGGACTGTAATCTTACATCAAACATTATATGAAACACCAACCTTTGTATATTGAAATATTTTACAGTTATATCCTTTACATTATAATCAGTTTAAGAGGTAAATGTGTTATGACCTGTCATTTCAGGTCATATTCTGCTTTGTATTTGTTATTATTTTCTCCTTAGTTGAGTGGTCATTTCTGTTCCAGCGTTCCCTTTGTTGCCATGGACACTGATTTCCTGCACCTGCTTCTGGTTAGTGGTCATGGCGCTCACCAGATCCTGATCACTAATCAAAGAGCTATTTATACCTGCCTTGCGCGCCACTCAACCTGGCAGTCAGTTGCGTTTGGCTCCATGCTATTTCAATAAGCTCAGTCTGCTTATTGTTTTATTTTTTTTCCCAAGATGGCGCCGCTGTAGTGGCTGCTGTTGGCAGGAGCTCCGTGCTCTGGTGTCACCCGTTTGTGTTCCTGATGTTTCCCTCATGTTTTCATGTGGTTTGTTTTTTTTGCCTTTTGGTTCAGCACTCTTTGGTGTGACAAGGGTTGGCATTTTCGTGACTTCTTCTGTGTTTTTTTGTGAACTTCTGGATCTGCCTCCCGGGAGCCTTTTGGTCATGGAGACCAGCTGCTGGGTCTCTGACACACCAGAGTCCGTTTGGAGAGACTGGAGGAGATGCGAATGAAGAGAGAGGGCTGCGGAGCTGGCGCTGAGCGCCGGGATGGACGGGCTTCACAACAACACCGGAAATGTGTCCTGTGAAAAACCGTCCGACCAAGTTCCTTGAGTGAATAATGTAATCTCACTATACCGGTATGTTTTAGCGCTTTCATGGCGAGTTTACTTATAAGTAAGAACTTTATGCTACTTTATATTAGAAATGGCAAGAGCGGAAGATGAATGTCACATAACAAGAAGATAGAGAAAAAGAAGGAGCTTATCGACTACGGTGTCGGCACTGACTACAAAGGCGGACGCCCACAATTTTTCAGGATTTATGCAGATCCAAAATACCGATCAGCAGGTACCAGACGGTAAGAAAAGTAGCTTTTGCATAATATTGAGAAACAGAACGGCAGATAATATGTCTTACCTTATACACACACCATAATAATACTCGTATGTTGAAGCACATCAAACAGTGCAGCCTGCACTTATCTCTTATGTTTGACTGCCATCTATTGGTCACACTTATCATTACACCATGTACCAAATAAAAAATGCTTCCAGGTGGGTAAGTTTAACCAAACGTATTCCTTACATTAGGCGCACCTGGTGATAAGGTGCTCTGCCGAGTTATGAGTGGAAAAAAAATATTTTTAGTGCGTCTTATAGTCCGGAAAATACGGTATGTGTTATTTTGCACCAAAAAATTAACAATTTAATTTCTGTGAATTTGTTTAAGTACAAACAATCATACATCTAGTTTGATTAAAAACGTATACAAATCATTTCACATGAATAAAAAGTGTGAACAATTGTTGAGGGGGTGCAAACACAATTCTGTTTCCTTGACTAAACACGTTGGTTAATTTGTCCAATGTATAATCACATCTGCAGGTATATACCTACGCCACATGCAAATGAATTTAAACACAAAATAAATGTGTCACATCCATTAATAATTTGAGCTGCCAGAAAAAACATCCGTGGTCGCTTATCTCATTCTTTGTAATCATTAATAATTTACTGTCCTTGTGGTGACAAATGACTTTTTTGACAAATTATATCCTAACCAGACAGCTAACCAATTGAGTCTGGTCCGTCCTCCGCAGCTTAAAAGGCAATTAAAATGTCATAATATGAACAAAAAGGCAATTAGGACATCATTAAGGGGGTTAGCACCCAAAGGATGTAGCTCATGCCTCTAACAGAGCCCTGCAAAAAGCCCTGGTAAAAAAAACAGCACTTTGGAGAGTAGAACCCAGTTGTGGGTCGATGAAAAGGAGTAAAGGGGAGAAACTGCTCCTTTGTAAACTGAAGGCTGCAGTGTTGGCATGGAAGCAGAATGTCCACAGTTAAAGGACGATAATGGCTGGAAATTCACTTGTTGAGCTGCACAAGACATGTTTATGATGCACTTTGATTTTGTCAAAGTTGTTGGGATAATTAAAGACATGTCCAGTCAACTATTAAAAATGTACATACTAATTACAGCAGTGCCTCGGTTTTTGTTAGTAATATGTTCCTAAAAGTCAAAGACCGAAGCGTACAAAAACTGAAGCAATTTTTCCCGTAAGAAATAAAATACGGTAATTAGAGATGGCTTTTTTGCCGATATCCGATATTCTGATATTGTCCAACTCTGAATTACCGATTTCGATATTAACCGATACCGATATATACAGTCGTGGAATTAACACATTATTATGCCTAATTTTGTTGTGATGCCCCGCTGGATGCATTAAACAATGTAACAAGGTTTTCCAAAATAAATCAACTCAAGTTATGGAAAAAAACGCCAACATGGCACTGCCATATTTATTATTGAAGTCACAAAGTGCATTATTTTTTTTAACATGCCTCAAAACAGCAGCTTGGAATTTGGGACATGCTCTCCCTGAGAGAGCATGAGGAGGTTGAGGTGGGCGGGGTTGGGGGGGGGGGGGGTTAGAGCGTAGCGGGGGGTGTAAATTGTAACGTCCCGGAAAAGTTAGTGCTGCAAGGGGTTCTGGGTATTTGTTCTGTTGTGTTTATGTTGGGTTACGGTGCGGATGTTCTCTCGAAATGTGTTTGTCATTCTTGTTTGGTGTGGGTTCACAGTGTGGCGCATATTTGTAACAGTGTTAAAGTTGTTTATACGGTCACCCTCAGTGTGACCTGTAGGGCTGTTGACCAAGTATGACCAAGTATTACATTTGGAGGGGTTGAAATCGCCATGTAAAATCACTAATGCTAATCAATAACACGTATCGAGTTAGCACATTTTGAAAGGTGGAGCCTTACTTTTGAGCGCTTTCTGTTTGCATGGATAATTACATTGCTTAAACTACGAATACGCTTGTTTGCCTACTAAGATTTGAGTCTGTGCCGAGTCTGCAATCAGACCTGACGTCACCTGCAAAATGTATAGAAGTACGGTACTGTTTAAATCTACGTGAATACTCACAACATTTTGTAAGTAGCATTAAAAGTATACCGAACTTGGTACTTATCCATTCTTATTATTACATCAAAAAAATTTATATATGGAGCTTAAAAACATGTTTACGACCTACTGAATATTAGTTTTTTTACTTTTACATTAGTTTTAGCTAATATAATAGCCTTGAATCTTGCTATGGCCTTCACCAGGCCACTACAACATGACGTGGAAATACTTCTTGAAACCTGGGCGTAAATTGTTTTGTAAAATATTGGTCTATTGCAGTGTTTTTCAACCTTTTTTGAGCCAAGGCACATTTTTTGCGTTGAAAAAATCCGGAGGCACATCACCAGCAGAAATCATGAAAAAACAAAACTCAGTAGACAGTAAAAAGTCATTGTCACAATTGTTGGATATGACTTTAAACCATAAC
Organism: Entelurus aequoreus; assembly: GCF_033978785.1. Taxonomy (NCBI): domain Eukaryota; kingdom Metazoa; phylum Chordata; class Actinopteri; order Syngnathiformes; family Syngnathidae; genus Entelurus; species Entelurus aequoreus. The sequence continues at coordinate 24,839,005 of NC_084748.1, forward strand.
CAAGCATGCATCAATATAGCTCTTGTCTCAAAGTAGGTGTACTGTCACAACCTGCCACGTCACGCCGTGACTTATTTGGAGTTTTTTGCTGTTTTCCTGTGTGTAGTGTTTTACTTATTGTCTTGCGCTCCTATTTTAGTGGCTTTTCTCTTTTTTTGGTATTTCCCTGTTGCAGTTTCATGTCTTCCTTTGAGCGATATTTCCCGCATCTACTTTGTTTTAGCAATCAAGAATATTTCAGTTGTTTTTATCCTCCTTTGTGGGGACATTGTTGATTGACATGTCATGTTCAGATGTACTTTGTGGACGCCGACTTTGCTCCACAATAAGTCTTTGCTGTCATCCAGCATTCTGTTTTTGTTTACTTTGTAGCCAGTTCAGTTTTAGTTTTGTTCTGCATAGCCTTCCCTGAGCTTCAATGCCTTTTCTTAGGGGCACTTACCAGTTGTTTATTTTTGGTTTTAAGCATTAGAGACCTTTTTACCTGCACGCCAACATCTACAAAGCAATTAACTACTGGCTGCCACCTACTGATATGGAAGAGTATTACACGGTTACTCTGCAGAGCTCTAGACAGCACCGACACTCAACAACAACACATCATTTGCAGACTGCAATAAAACATTTTTTAACCCATATAGGTGAAATTAGATAATCTCCTACGGCACACCAGACTGTATCTCACGGCACACCAGTGTGCCGCGGCACAGTGGTTGAAAAACACTGGTCTATTGGACTATTAGCTATGTTGCATTCGTGCTGCTAATGGCCTGCCTTTTCATTGCTCACGTCAAAGACTCACCCATTTAGTGATGTGTTATTGACGAGGCAGGAGTTGGAGATGAAGTGCATCAAAAAGTTGTTCAGGTTGGCCAACGTGATTGTCACGACAAAAACAGCGCTAATATTAGCTATTGTGTTAGCATTGTTCACCTTTTACCCAAAAACAGAAGTCCTGTTCGGTGAAAATCTTTATCGATCGTCACTATAATATAATATAAAATAAGAGAATACTGCACTGTAATACATACAAGACATGCAACAGACTTAATTTAACGCTTCACTTATATAAAAAATTTAATTTTGTAAAAATAAAAAAAACAGACCTCAAAGTGGCGAGGCATCACTGTACAATCACTGTACATCCAATTAATCTGTTATAGACACCTACAAATATAAACATATAACATTTTATAGAGAATAACTGTACTTTTACATACATAAAAACATTGTAAAATACACATTAAGCGAACATTTAGCGTCACTCTAATCTGTATTAAAGACTATTGTTGGTAATGACGGTTATGAGGAGGAGGTAAAAGCCTTTGTCACAAGATATTTCTTGTATTCCATAGTGTTTCTCAACCTTCTTTATCAGAGTGCTGCCACTCGCAACTTTATTTGGCCCCATGGTGGATTATTTTGCAGTCATACTCAATAACAAAAAAAAAATAGACTTAATCCCTATTGCGTGGATTCTGTGCTGCCTCCGCCGTTGTTGTTGCCGTTTGTCAGTTAAATGGTTAGTTAGTTATAGTTATGGGTGGATTTTGATCAAACTTTCAGGAAATGTCGGAATTGGGATCAGGAACAATTGATTACATGTTGGGGCTGATCCGAATCATTGTTACTACATTACTTTACATATATGTTGCAAGCGTCAGCTTCTGTGTATGTGTGTGTGTTAACGACCCTGCCTCCACCCACAGAGGCAAAGATACATGACAGGAGGCTTCAGTACGTTTATTTCATTCCACTATAGATCATTCAAAATGTTATGGGCAGATTTTAATAAACTTCCAGGAAATGTCTGAAATTGAATTAGGAATAAGTAATTACTTTTTGTGCCTGATCCAGATCACCGTCTAGATCAGGGGTGGGCAATTAATTTTTACCGGGGGCCGCATGAGCAACCTGAGCACTGCTGGGGGGCCACACTGACAATATTTCAATTAAATTTTGCTCAAATTATTTTTGATATACCGTAAGATAGATAATAATAATAATAATATTTTCATTTAACCTAACTTATCTTTATACAAAAGCAGATGGCTTTTGATGGTTTTATTTTTAACACTTTCTTACACAACACTTCCTGATGTATATTACAATACAAAAATTTCAATTTCTGTCACTTTATCCTGCATCCTCTTTGTTGTAAAACCTTTATTTAACCAGATAAGAAAACATTGTGAACGTAGCACGCCTGTAAGGTGATTGGCGAAGAAGGAGGAAGCGTTGCTGTTGCGGAAATGAGGAGTGAGGATTGGTTTTCCTTTTGGAAAGAACGAGATAAGTTGAGCTGTGTTAGTATAGCATGCTCAATAAAAGTTTAAAAAGTGCATCAGACTTGGTGTGCACTTCTTCTGGACGCTACAATTGATGTCAGAAGTGGGATGAAATGCCTCCCAGTTCGCCTTGCCATCAAACCTGGGAGTCTTCATTGAGGGCGGAATTCCCCCCGTGGCAAGCAGCGTGGCTGCACCTGTAAACACTCTCTCTCTCTCTCTCTCTCTCTCTCTCTTTGCGGCGAGCTCCTCACGTGGCACGTACCTCCCGATGACGTAGCACACAAACAGTGCAGTATGCGCAAAGTTTTACTTCTGCCACCAATTGTAGTGTCCAGAAGAAGTGCACATCAAGTCTGACGCTCTTTTTAAACTTTTATTGAGCAAGCTATACTAACACAGCTCAACATATCTCGTTCCTTCCACACGCACGTCTCCTCACTCCTCATTTACGCAACTCAAGAAGACAACATCTACTTCAGCAGGTCGTTACACTATCTTCTTTAAACACAGCAACGTGTGTACCACAAATAAGCACACAGCTTTACCTTTACTTGTCTTGTTGAAAACACGCCATTCGTCATCAACTTTTCTCTTTTTAGTCGCTGTGCGCCTTCCCTCACAGGACATACGCACAATAACACTTTTCAACATAAAAGCAGCACAGTTGTATTGCACGCACGACAAAGATGTTTTTTTAAATTTATTTTGTAATTTGAGATTGCCGCTGCGCGCACGAGCATACGTCCACACGGAAGTAATACAAATAACGCTTTTCAAAACAAAAGCAGCACCGTTGTATTGCACACTCGAAATAGATGCTTTTTAAATTTTATTTTGTAATTTATAATTGGCCTCACGCGGGCCGGACAAGGACGTACAAAGGGCCGGATGCGGCCCGCGGGCCGCACAATGCCCAGGTCTGGTCTAGATTCAGGACTTTTTTACAATTGGGAGATAGGACGTGGTGGAGGTCTGCGCTCTCTAGGAGCTTTTTTTTTAGTTTGGACACTCCATTCCATGGCATGATGTGAGTACTGACAGACTAGTTTGTTCCTCACAATGATCAACTAAACTGGATAAATTGAGGCAAACGTTGGGCAAAAAATAAAATCATACAGAAACTGTAGGTTTTTACAGTCGAATATTTGTTTGTCTGTGTACTACGTTTTAAATGTTTGCTGAGGGACTGGAGATTAGAATTCGCTATTGACATTATTGATTTGCCATCTCACAAATGTACATGTCAAATGTTTATTAATGTGTATTGTTTTGTAAGTTAAAACTCAATTATTTGTCAATTACAATGTGAAATTAAACTACAATTTTATTTAGTTCATACTTTATACAATAACAAACTGTTCAATGTTTTTTTGTGTACCAAATACAAAAAATGAACATCATTAAACCATACATTTGCATTTCTTCCTGGCCATGATTTGATCCTGACACAACAGAGAATTAGCAGGGAATTTGCCATTATTGTATATTATTCTAAGTGATGGAGCAGGAAAGGGCTAGGAATAAGTTTGTGGTACAATTTTATATGAAGTACCATGTCATTGATTAATTGACATTTTACACGTGTGCTGACTGCAAAAATGCAATCACACGTTTTAATTGCTTTTATTATATTTTGAAGATTTAGCTCACTTTTCTCCCATTCAGCTTAATTTCTTCACAGTTGAGGTCAAAATGTAATAGTAAATCTATATGTTAATTATTAATTTGTAATCTAAATATTAAATGTAATTTTTTTTTTCAAACTAAAACTAAAACAACTGAAACTAAATCGATATGGTAAACACAGGTTAAATAAAAATGTTGAACCTAAATGGTAAATCTAAATGTCAAAAATAAATGTTAACTCTAAATGGTCATTGTTATATCTAAATCTAGTTAAATTCAAATGTTAAATATAAATATAGATGTTAAATATAAATCTAAATTAAGTTTCATTTGGATTTAGATTTAACATTTACATTTTACATTCACATTTTTAAAATGTAATATATAGATTTAACATTTACATATACCTTTAATATGTAACTCAAATGTGAGAAAAATATTGTAAATGAGAGTAAAGTGACCCAAATATTCGTAATATATCAGCTTTAAAAGTGTGATCAAAGTTTTACATTCGGCACCCCATACTTTACTCTCGCAAAATGACCAAAACATTGGTAAAAATAATTATATCTAGCAAAAACTTGTCATTTTCTGCCGTACAAACCAAACCAAAAGCAACTTTGTCATATGTCAACACCACACATGATGTGTAATTCCAGGTTGTTACACTATGATTTACCAATCACATGTGTGCTTATTCTACAGTCATTATTAAAAATCTTAATTTATGAATATTAATCATGAAATTATATTATATTAAAGAAATAATAATAAAGATACTTTGCAAACAGAAAGTAACAGGAATGTACACATGATCGAATGCTTACATCTAGAGATGTCCGATAATGGCTTTTATGCCGATATCCGATATTCCGATATTGTCCAACTCTTAATTACCGATTCCGATATCAACCGATACTGATATATACAGTCGTGGAATTAACACATTATTATGCCTAATTTTGTTGGGATGCCCCGCTGGATGCATTAAACAATGTAACAAGGTTTTCCAAAATAAATCAACTCAAGTTATGGAAAAAAATGCCAACATGGCACTGCCATATTTATTATTGAAATCAAAAAGTGCATTATTTTTTTTAACATGCCTCAAAACAGCAGCTTGGAATTTGGGACATGCTCTTCCTGAGAGCGCATGAGGAGGTTGAGGTGGGTGGGGTTGAGGTGAGGGGAGTAGGGTGTTGCGGGGGGTGTATATTGTAGCGTCCCGGAAGAGTTAATGCTGCAAGGGGTTCTGGGTATTTGTTCTGTTGTGTATGTGTTGTGTTACGGTGCAGATGTTCTCCCGAAATGTGTTCGTCATTCTTGTTTGGTGTGGGTTCACAGTGTGGCGCATATTTGTAACAGTGTTAAAGTTGTTTATACGGCCACCCTCAGTGTGACCTGTATGGCTGTTGACCAAGTATTCGTTGCATTCACTTGTGTGTGTGAAAAGTCGTAGATATTATGTGATTGGGCCGGCACGCAAAAGCAGTGCCTTTAAGGTTTATTGGCGCTCTGTACTTCTCCCTACGTCCGTGTACCACTCCGTACAACGGCGTTTTAAAAAGTAATACATTTTACTTTTTGAAAACCGATACCGACAATTTCCGATATCACATTTTAAAGCATTTATCAGCCGAAAATATCGGCAGTCCGATATTATCGGACATCTCTACTTACATCTCATTGTGCAAAATGTGAATATTTTAATGGGAAGTAAATGCGATATCTTAAAAGGATACAAATTATTTCCAAAGCAGGATCCATCAGGCCCACTGCGACCTCTAAAAGGACAAGGGGTAGAAAATGGATCGATGGATAATAAATAATAAAGCATTATTTTTCCAAAATGTGGAACTCTGAGAAAAGAAATGAACCCGGAAAGAGGACGCTGGTTCTCCGGAGGTTTTTCATTTGAACTACGAGGGCACCTGCTACAGATTCAGCACTCAGGGTGCAGTGAAGCCAGATCAGGATAGGAGCGCGTACAAAATGGATGGTTGTACCGTCGGCTCAAAGTGACTGTGTGTGTGATCAGTGTCTGTCCCAGACAGCTGCAGGGTGACTCCCGGGTCTGAGGGCCATTACTCAGTCTGATGGATGGAGGGACAGCAGGAGTGGTGGTGAGAAAAGGCAAAGGGTGATAGGAAGGAAGCAGGGATGGATGGGCCTCAAAGGAAGGTGTGGATAGTAGATTAGGGCAGAACAGAGGATGTATGGAGGCCCCAGGAGGCTGAGGTGTTAAAGTGCTAGGGGGCGACTTGAAGGAAGAAGGGGGGGAAGAGAGATGGCTTGACGGCAGTTCTGACAAGAAATTGAAGTGCAGGAAAAAAATCAAGCTGATATTTCTTAAAGTGAATTGATTCTGCAAAGAGGATCCTTCACCATTTCCGGACACACGGGGAACTGTCAGAAATATCATTTGCAGTTATTGCATTTTGGAACGACCGTGTAGCTGAATTTTATAAGAAATACCAAAGAAAGACATGAGTTGAAGTCTGTAAAGTTTATGCGAATACTTCCTCTGGCGTTCAAGTCAGCCCGGACCTGATTTTAGTACTTAAATGCATAAAGATACAATTTAAATGTATCTCTTGTTCAAGACTTCTTACTCATTCAAATGAAATGATAATAAAGATAGTTGTTTACTTCTTTATACAATGCTTTTGTCAGTCCCTCACAATGTTTGGGCTACAAATGCCTGAAACGTATGATTTGGTATCAATGTTTTAAGCATTACCTGTAACCTTAACCTCAAAAAAGCACAGGTTTTTAACAGAAATTGTAATACTGTATTGATGTTTTACTTGTTTTATACCACACAAACACTAGATGTCAGTAAAAGCACATACTCAGAGCTTATTATTATCACTTTACTGCACTGTTTTAACTCATTATATCTAGTCAGAGTAATAATACATTAAAATTACAGCAAGAAACACCTAGGGATGGGTACCGTTCGCATTTCAACCAATTAGGTACCAATTCTCGGTACCTGGGAATCGACAGCGGAACTCAACGGTACCAATTTTCTGTGTTTATATATTGAATATTGTTTTTTTATATTTATTTTATTATACGTATAAATAAAAGAAATACTAGAATTTCAGTGTCCTGGAGGTTATCCAGTAGATGGCAGTATTGTCCCGTTTAAGAGTGTCACAACATTGTTGTTTACGGCAGAAGAACTGCTTTACGGTACACTAAACGTGACTGCTGTCGTTGTGTGTTGTTACCGCGCTGGGAGGACGTTAATGAAACTGCCTAACAATAAACCCACATAAGAAACCAAGAACTCGCCCTCGATCATTCTACAGTTATAACGTCATTGGGCAGGCAAGCTGTTTACATTGTGGGAAAGCAGACGTGAGAACAGGCTGTCCCCACTCAGGTCCGCATTGAGCTGGAGGGGGCGTGGCCTCCAGCTCCGGCTGAATACCGGGAGTTTGTCGGGAGAAAATTTCTGCCGGGAGGTTATCGGGAGAGGCGCTGAATACCGGGAGTCTCCCGCTAAAAACGGGAGGGTTGGCAAGTATGGGTTATACTCATATTTGCCAACCCCCCCGATTTTCCCGGGAGACTCCCGAATTTCAGTGCCCCTCCCGAAAATCTCCCGGGGCAACCATTCTCTTGAATTTCTCCCGATTTCCACCCAGACAACAATATTGGGGGCGTGCCTTAAAGGCACTGCCTTTGGCGTCCTCTCTCACCTGAAAAGGAGACTATTATATATGTCTCCGTTATCCATAGGTTTATCTATAACCCATAAAGTAGGCAGGCACGGAGCTATATCTCAGCGTGTGTTTATTCCAGCCGGCACGTTAATACACTGACACACAACATCCGGATTCCCATCATGCATTGCTTCAAAACTACGGCAAGTAGTAATGTCCAAAAACATAACAGAGACGAAGCAGAAGAACGAAGAAGAGACATGGCGACGACGAGTAAGAAGAAGTACGCTTGCAAGTTCCAAAATGATTGTAACAAATAATTTCATAAGTTCATCCAGGACAGCTGGAAGGGGAAGGGGTATGCTGCCTGCAAATTTTTACTCGTATAGCGCTTTTCTACCTTCAATGTACTCAAAGCGCTTTAACACTTTATCCGCATTCACACTGATGGCGGGAGCTGCCATGCAAGGCCCTAACCACGACCCATCAGGAGCAAGAGTGAAGTGTCTTGCTCAAGGACACAACGGACGTGATGAGGTTGGTAGAACGTGGGGATTGAACCAGGAACCCTCAGGTTGCTGGCACGGCCACTCTCCCAACAGCGCCACGCCGTCCCCACAACACAAGAAGGTTAAAACGTCAAAGTGCATTATACATTTACTCAGATAAAATGAAAATCTGCTTTGAGGAATCATTTCTTTGCTAAAGCTTTTGCCATCTGTGAATTTAAGTCCCATCTTAAAACTCATTTGTATACTAGATCTAGCCCAGGGGTCGGCAACCCAAAATGTTGAAAGAGCCATATTGGACCAAAAATACAAAAAAAATCTGTCTGGAGCCGCACAAAATTGAAAGCCATATTACATACAGATATTGTGTCATGAGATATACATTGAATTAAGATGACTTAAAGGAAACTCAATTACCTCAAATATACCTACAAATGAGGCATAATGATGCAATATGTACATATAGCTAGCCTAAATAGCATGTTAGCATCGATTAGCTTGCAGTCATGCAGCGACCAAATATGTCTGATTAGCACTCCACACAAGTCAATAACATCAACAAAACTCACCTTTGTGCATTCATGCACAACGTTAAAAGTTTGGTGGACAAAATGAGACAGAAAAATGAAGTGGCATAAAACACGTCCTAGAAAGTCGGAGAAAGTTCTACATGTAAACAAACTACGGTGAGTTCAAGGACCGCCAACATTAGTAGGACAAAACGGCGCTCGCCAAATACTTGAATCAGTGAAGCATGTTTAATATAAACAGTGTGCTTTATAACAAGTAGGGAGGTTTGTGTCATGTTTGTCCTCCTACAGAAACCATATTAAAACAAAAAATATATATTTTTCCCCCTCATATTTTTCCATTTTTCATACATTTCTGAAAAAGCTCCAGAGAGCTACTGTGGCTCTAGAGCCGCGGGTTGCCGACCCCTGCTCTAGCCTTTAAATAGACCCCCTTTTTAGACCAGTTGATCTGCCGTTTCTTTTCTTTTCTCCTCTGCCGCCCTCTCCCTTGTGGAGGGGGGGGGGGGCACAGGTCCGGTGGCCATGGATGAAGAGCTGGTTGTCCAGAGTCGGGACCCGGGGTAGACCGCTCGCCTGTGCATCGGTTGGGGACATCTCTGCGCTGCTGACCCGTCTCCGCTCAGGATGGTCTCCTGCTGGCCCGACTTTGGACTGGACTCTCACTATTATGTTAGATCCACTATGGACTGGACTCTCACTATTATGTTAGATCCACTATGGACTGGACTCTCACTATTATGTTAGATCCACTATGGACTGGACTTTCTTCACAATATTATGCTAGACCCACTCGACGTCCATTGCAGCCGGTCTCCCCTACATCTGCGGTCCTCTCCAAGGTTTCTCACAGTCATTCACATCAACGTCCCACTGGGTTGTGAGTTTTTCCTTGCCCTTATGTGGGCTATGAACCGAGGATGCTGTTGTGGCTTGTGCAGCCCTTTGAGACACTTGTGATTTAGGGCTATATAAATAAACATTGATTGATTGATTGATTGATTGAACTTATGACAGTAAATAAAAAAATTAAAAAAACATTTCAAAACCATGTTTGGATGGACAATCCAAGTAAGAATATTTGTACAAATGGGACACATGACTGAATAAATATAGAGTAGACACATACAAATAATTGCTGAATCAGCTCCTACATTTCTTCTCTGAGCTAACATGATGAGTAAGTACTGCATATTTAATATTAGTGTGTCTCCAGCAGACTCGCTGTCATGTCTTACAGGGACCAGAAGCCTGCTCGCTGTTAGCATATTCACTGGGGAGTTAAATAAATGCTGCTGATTGCTGTAAGCATCATTAATCTTCCTGCAAGAATATATATTAATCGTATGTATATTACTGCCCCTTTTTTTGCTATTTAATCATTTTTCGAGTGAGTTGATTTTTTGTATGACAATGAAGGTATGGTCGAATGTGGTGAATGTATGTGTTTATTTTCAGCTCTATCCAGCTGCATAAAAGATTCGGGAAGTTGACTTTTTTGGTATGTTAATATTTTGAAGTCATATATTTCTGTTTCATTGTCTGTTTACATGAAGAAGTGAACATCCAGGAGACGACGTCAAAACAATCTACACACAGACCTGAAAAGACTAATTAAATGGATCATGCCAGTATTTGGTGTTCAGGGGCCTCATGTGACAAGAGCTGTGTGCTTTCCTTCTAAAAATAGAACGTAGTATGTTCAATTCCAGAAAACAGAGTACGAAAGTAAAAAAAATTGATGGATTTAAGTGTTCACACTAAGGTTGTCCCGATACCAATATTTTGGTACCGGTACCAAAATTAATTCCATACTTTTCTGTACTTTTCTAATTAAAGGGGACCACACAAAATTGCATTATTGGCTTTATTTTAACAAAAAATCTTACGGTACATTAAACAAATGTTTCTTATTGCAAGTCTGTCCTTAAATAAAATAGTGACCATACAAGACAACTTGTCTTTTAGTAGTAAGTAAGCAAACAAAGGCTCCTAATTTAGCTGCTGACATTTGCAGTAAAATATTGTGTCATTTATCATTTTATTATTTTGTCAAAATTATTAAGGACAAGTGGTAGAAAATGAATTATTAATCGACTTGTTCATTTACTGTTAATATCTGCATACTTTCTATTTTAACATGTTCTATCTACACTTCTGTTCAAATGTAATAATCACTTATTCTTCTGTTGTTTGATACTTTACATTAGTTTTGGATGATACCACAAATTTGGGTATCAATCCGATACCAAGTCGTTACAGGATCATACATTGGTCATATTCAAAGTCCTCATGTGTCCACGGACATATTTCCTGAGTTTATAAACATAATATACATAAAAAAAAAACGAAAGAAGATGTTGTGATGTAGTAGTTTCGACCAGATACGCTACTGTACTTGGTATCATTACAGTAGATGTTAGGCGTAGCTCCACCAATGGCGTTTGTTTACATTTTGACACCGGTGAGCTACGGTGTGTAGTGAAACATGTTTAGCTATTCCTCGTCCTGCAGGGATGATACTTTTAAGAAACATACTTTATTTGTTGCCATGGAGGCGAGGATTAAATGATAAATGGGTTATACTTGTATAGCGCTTTTCTACCTTCAAGGTACTCAAAGCGCTTTGACAGTATTTCCACATTCACCCATTCACACACACATTCACACACTGATGGAGGGAGTTGCCATGCAAGGCGCTACCAGCACCCATCAGGAGCAAGGGTGAAGTGTCTTGCCCAAGGACACAACGGACGTGACTAGGATGGTAGAAGGTGGGGATTGAACCCCAGTAACCAGCAACCCTCCGATTGCTGACACGGCCACTCTACCAACTTCGCCACGCCGTCCCCGGTGATTTAGTGATTTAGAAGTAGCTAAAACACTGCCGACGGTAGCTAGCTAGCTAGCCATGTCGTAGCACCTCTTCCTGAGGGCGTTACAGTGTTATAACTTCACCTTTATCGTTTGTTTTTAAGCCAAAATGCGTCCGTTCTCCCTTTTCTGTCTTTACATATTGTCTGCTTGTAAGTACTCTGTGATTGTGCGCTGCCGAACATGCTCGTCTGCTCGTAAACCAGCAATGACACGACGTGACGATGACGGGGACGCAGGGGGGTTGCGGACCGGTACGTGTCAGAGGCGGTATAGTACCAAATATGATTAATTAGTATCGCAGTACTATACTAATACCAGTATACCATACAACCCAAGTTCACTCACACAAATTCTTACACATTTCCTTGTTACATTGCACTCTTCTTGGAATTGATCCCAGATGTCTGCGTGGCTTGGTACGCCCCAATAAAATGTGTGGATTTAACATGTTCCACATCGTAATATGTGTACACCTTGGAGAAAGTGAAGACACGTTTTTACTGCTATGATGCCATCAGCAGGCGAGTCATCGATCGTGACATCTAAACTACTATAAATTCAATCTATTATTTGCAGCTATCGGTGTTGTGACAAAAACTGATTCCATGCCAAAAATGTATTCCCACCGCCGCGTCCTTGGGAGCGCTTTCCGCTTTCGGGCTTTGTCTGTCCAGAACGGATTATCACATGTAAGACAAACGCTTATAATCGTGGTTATTGTAACGATATGTGTTTGAAATTATTCAAGCCTTTATCATGTTTATCACCAATTCTATGATATTAATTACAATGTAAAGGACTGTTGTCGATCCAATGTTGATGTGCATGCTAATAAAACCTCTTTCTTGTTTAAAAAGCTACACACAATGTTAACAGTTCTTTGTTTATGCACATAATAATACATTGTAATGTGTTTGAATGTATTCATTTAATTCATCTAATTTTAGATCGGGGACCACAGGGTAAAATCACGGCACGATAACTTAAAAATAAAGACAACTGCAGATTGTTTTTTTTGTTTAAAAATAGAACGAGTACATTCTGAAAATGTACAAATCAAAATGTTGTTGGGTTGTTTTTACACTTATATGTTGCGATTAATAAGTAATTTGTCGTTATTTATATTTTCTGAATAAATGATGTGATAATGTTCATCAGTCAACTCATTGGTGTTAATTTTCAATCTATCAAGATAAAAAAAAATACATCAAAATCAAATTACAGGATATTATTTATGTAGTTTAATTATTTTCCTCGACTGATGTACTAACATCATGTGGTTTATTTTGTACATATGTACTACAAAGATACAAAAAATTGCTATTGCAACATCTAGTGGACACATTTAAAACAGCATAACAGCATAAAAAAACAAACAAAAAAAAAAAAACAGCAGATTATTTCATTCAAAAATTTCAGGTTAATTTTTATACTTAGCAGAAAAAAAACCTGTTCGCGGGCCTGATCCGCCCCTCGGGCCTTACGTTTGACACCCCTGATATAAGAGATTTACATATATGATAATGAAATACACACTGTACTGTTAATGTGTTGAGGTACCCTTTAAAAAGCTGAAATGATCCCCAAACAACATTTTAGTAATTCAAAAATAATATTTTGACATTGGCACATCTCATCTGTGCATCTCCTAAGGTTATTCTAGTAATGTATGCACAGATGAGATGTGTCAATATCAAAATATTACATTAAAACCGTTTTACATTTTTAATACATGTATTAAATCAGGGGTCCCCAAACTTTTTGACTCATGGTTGCATTGTGTTAAAAAAATTTGGCCGAGGGCCGGGATATATATATATATATATATATATATATATATATATATATATATATATATATATATATATATATATATATATATATATATATATATATATATATATATATATATATATATATATATACACACTACCGTTCAAAAGTTTGGGGTCACATTGAAATGTCCTTATTTTTGAAGGAAAAGCACTGTACTTTTCAATGAAGATAACTTTAAACTAGTCTTAACTTTAAAGAAATACACTCTATACATTGCTAATGTGGTAAATGACTATTCTAGCTGCAAATGTCTGGTTTTTGGTGCAATATCTACATAGGTGTATAGAGGCCCATTTCCAGCAACTATCACTCCAGTGTTCTAATGGTACAATGTGTTTGCTCATTGGCTCAGAAGGCTAATTGATGATTAGAAAACCCTTGTGCAATCATGTTCACACATCTGAAAACAGTTTAGCTCGTTACAGAAGCGACAAAACTGACCTTCCTTTGAGCAGATTGAGTTTCTGGAGCATCACATTTGTGGGGTCAATTAAACGCTCAAAATGGCCAGAAAAAGAGAACTTTCATCTGAAACTCGACTGTCTATTCTTGTTCTTAGAAGTGAAAGCTATTCCACAAAATTGTTTGGGTGACCCCAAACTTTTGAACGGTAGTGTATATATATATATATATATATATATATATATATATATATATATATATATATATATATATATATATATATATATATATATGTATGTATTCAGAGACCGATGTCACGTTATCGATGGGAAAATGCATTTTTATATGATTTGCCTGAGCGGCTAGGAGACACAGAGAGTAACAAGCGGTAGAAAATAGATTAGAAAGGACAGATTAAAAAAAAAAATAATTAAATAAAAAAATATATATATATATACAGTATATATATATATTTTAAAAACTTGGCTCTTCCCACGGCCGGATCCGGGCCGTAGTTTAGGGACCCCTGTATTAAATGAATACATCCAAACATTTGATTAATATTTATTATGCACATGAATAAAGAGCATTATTATTGTATGTAGCTTTGAAACAAGAAAAAGGGTTTTAGCACATCAATATCGGATCATCTCATTAATACTAAAGAAATGGCCAACTCTTTCATTTTTTGGGGGGGGCACGATACAGGTTTAAATAAGTTCAAACACATATATTTACAATAACCACAGATATAAAGTGTTTGTCTTACATGTAGTGATCAGTTATGGACAGACAAACCCTTGAACATATAATAATAACCGTGCGGCGTGAATCAACTTTTGGCAGGGGCCCCTGAAAAAAATGTAATGCTCCATCTTAAATGTTTTTCTTCATCTAACTCTGTCCCTAGGCATTTTGTGGGTCTAAACACAATTTTTTTTATAGTCTTTAATATTACTTTATTTACTCATTAAGGGCACCCAACTCATCCCTATTATTATTGTTAATATTGACTTCATTTAGTTTTAAAGAACATGTAAACACCTCGTATAGGTCTTTGACTTTTTAAAGATAGGATTAACATATGTAGATCGTGTGAATGTAAATTAGTTCCATCTTGCATGTTAACACCTCACCCATCCATCGATCATAGTATCCAATGTTCTACACACAGGTCAGTCTTCCCAACGTGATAACCAGGAAATACACTAAATAGTGCACTCTATTATTAGAAATTAATATTACAATTTTTAAGTTTTTGTTTCATCAATATTGTTTTTCATCAAGCATTCGAACCATTTGGCCTATTTAGGGGTTTTAAGAAATATAGTTATTTAACTTATACTGCATTTTAAGCTGTAACTTAACAGGCCAAAAATATATTAGGTTCTGGATCATCATTTGTCCCAAAGTAGTTGTATTTTTCTCTCATTTAAAGATTAAGATTAAAGTACCAATGATTGTCAGACACACACTAGATGTGGTGAAATTTGTCCTCTGCATTTGACCCATCCCTTGGGGAGCAGTGGGCAGCAGCGGCGCCGCGCCCGGGAATCATTTTGGTGATTTAACCCCCAACTCCAACCCGTGTTGCTGAGTGCCAAGCAGGGAGGTTATGGGTCCCATTTTTATAGTCTTTGGTATGACTCGGCTGGGATTTGAACTCCAACCTAGAAGTCTGCAATGATGAGTGGTGTTGTTTTTGAAGGGAAAAGTGAAATTAAGACACAGCTGTATGTGTGAAATGACCAAATTATGTAAATATTACATGTTATTATTACATATACACTTACAGTGCATATATAAAATGTTGATGGAGGTGTTAAGATGTTTTTTTAGAGCACTTCATAGGCGGAATAGAGCGATTCCCACAGGCTCGAATGTTAGCTGACTTTTCCTAACATTTATTTAGGATTTAGATTGCATAAGAAAAGAAAAACATGAGTGCTTGTCCTACAAAATAATTGTCAATGATAGGCCAAATTCCCCAAAAAGCACAGTTCCCCTTTAAGGCATTAATATTGGCATTGTATCAGAAGAGAAAATGTTAAAATACTTTAATGTTCTGAATGAGTTGAAACGGTTGGTGTTGTAATTTTTTTAATTGATCGAGAAATGTTGAAGTAGTATTATTTTTAATTGAGAAATAGTATTAAAGAATTTCGGGAAAACCGGGAATTTTTCCAGTTCAAAAAACAACTTTGTTTTTTGACCTAATTAAGAGGAATGTTTGGACGATGGAACGGTTGAAGTGGGTTGAAAAATGTGGAAGGAGTAATCGCCAGAAAAAAGGATCAAAAAAGGGTTTGAAAAAAAGGGAATTCCTGGAATTTTTTTGAACTTGGAAAAATGATACTTTAAATTTCCAGGATAAGTGGTATAAGTTGAAGGTGGAATGGTTTGATTCGGTTGAAAAATGTGGAAATGGTGGAAGTTTGAATAATGGCCGATTCATTCTGAATGAGAAAAAATGTCCCGGAAAACCTGGAAATCTGGGAATTTTTGGAATTTGTTTAGGGAAAACCCGTAATTTCCGAATAGACTGAACAGTTTGTGTCACGATGTGGTTTGCGCAGCTTACTCCGGAGTCGTTCTCCCGGGATGCAGAACGGACAACTCCGAACAAAGCGTGAAGGTAGGAGTATGATTTATTGTCATAAATCATAGCTTAAACCAAAAACAGGAAACAAGCAAAAGGAAAGCATGCCGTTCGCACGAGAAGCTAAAGAACCACAACTTGGCTGGCTTCTTTCTGTCACGGTTTGGTCGTGGCTTACTGCGCGGTTGTTTGCTTCACGCTACTGTCACGTAAGATTTGTTTGTTCATGCCACAGCTAGTAAGTTTTGTAGTTCATGATTCCAGTACTAAGTTTTGCTTGCCTCCTAGCCCATGCTAAGTATTTAGCTTCAAGTGCGATCGACACATTGTCCCGTCGGGTGTTGTTTTCTGTTTTGTACCTCTTTGAGTCTTGTTTAAAGATTAAATCATGTTCCTACCTGCAAGTCCTGTCCAGAGTCGTCCGTTTGCATCCCGGGAGAACGAACCGTGCAGTAAGCCGCAACCAAACCGTGACAATTTGAAGTTGAAACGGTTTGAATCGGATGAAAATTGTAGAAGGTAGAGCGCGCCAAAATCTGGAGAAGAAGTAGAAGAATAAATAGAAGCATTTTGGTGTAGAATGTCATGTCTGTTGATCATGTTTTTGTTTAAGTCATGTTCGGTTTTGTTTTTGGACTCTTTGTGCACCCTTGTTTGTTTTGTCACCATAGCAACCTATTAGTTTTCACCTGTCCTCATGTCACGCACCTGTCTCACGCTTTTCACTCGCACACCTGTCACTGATCATGTCACTGCTATTTAAAGGCCTACTGAAAGCCACTACTACCGACCACGCAGTCTGATAGTTTATATATCAATGATGAAATCTTAACATTGCAACATATGCCAATACGGCCGGGTTAACTTATACAGTGCAATTTTAAATTTCCCGCGACACTTCCGGTTGAAAACTTCTAGATATGATGACGTATGCGCGTGACGTCACAAAGAGAACGGAAGTATTCGGACCCCATTGGATCCAATACAAAAAAGCTCTGTTTTCATCCCCAAATTCCACAGTATTCTGGACATCTGTGTTGGTGAATCTTTTGCAATTTGTTTAATGAACAATGGAGACAGCAAAGAAGAAAGCTGTAGGTGGGATCGGTGTATTAGCGGCGGACTACAGCAACACAACCAGGAGGACTTTGAGATGGATAGCAGACGCCGCCGACCTCACCTTGACTTCCTCCGTCTCCGGGCCGTTGACCGCATCGGTGATCGGGTGAAGTCCTTTGTCGCTCCGTCGATCGCTGGAACGCAGGTGAGCACGGGTGTTGATGAGCAGATGAGGGCTGGCTGGCGTAGATGGAGAGCTAATGTTTTTAGCATAGCTCTGTGAGGTCCCGTTGCTAAGTTAGCTTCAATGGCGTCGTTAGCAACAGCATTGTTAAGCTTTGACAGGCAGGAAAGCATTAACCGTGGAGTTACATGTCCATGGTTTAATAGTATTGTTGATTTTCTGTTTATCCTTCCAGTCAGGGGTTTATTTATTTTGTTTCTATCTGCATTTGAGCCCGATGCTATCACGTTAGCTCCGTAGCTAAAGTGTTTCGCCGATGTATTGTCGTGGAGATAAAAGTCACTGTGAATGTCCATTTTGCGTTCTCGACTATCATTTTCAAGAGGATATAGTATCCGAGGTGGTTTAAAATACAAATCCGTGATCCACAATAGAAAAAGGAGAAAGTGTGGAATCCAATGAGCCCTTGTACCTAAGTTATGGTCAGAGCGAAAAAAGATATTTCCTGCACTACACTCTAGTCTTTCACTCTCACGTTCCTCATCCACGAATCTTTCATCCTCACTCAAACTAATGGGGTAATCGTCGCTTTCTCAGTCCGAATCGCTCTCGCTGCATTGTAAACAATAGGAAAATGTGAGCAGCCCTTCCTCCTGTGACGTCACGCTACTTCCGGTATAGGCAAGGCTTTTTTTTATCAGCGACCAAAAGTTGCGAACTTTATCGCCGATGTTCTCTACTAAATCCTTTCAGCAAAAATATGTCAATATCGCAAAATGATCAAGTATGACACATACAGGTAGAATGGATCTGCTATCCCCGTTTAAATGAAAAAAATTCATTTCAGTAGGCCTTTAAGCCTGTCTGTTTCAGTTGATCGTCCTGGTGACATCATCTATCCATCCATACTACCTCTGCTACCCATGATATACCTGTCTACTATAGTTCATGCTTCATGTCGTGCCACAGTAAGTGTTTTTGTTTTGTGTTCATACTTAATTGCCTTTGTGCTAGTCTTTTGGTTTCATTAGTCAAGTTTGTTCTTCGCCTTTTGTTTGCTTCCTTTTTTGTAGTCTGTTAGTGTTTAAAATAAAATATGTACTTACATTCACGCCTTGCCCGCGCCAACTTTCCTTTGCATTCCGGGAAAACACAACAACCCATAGTCCAAGTTTTGACATAGAAAACCATATGTGTGAGGTAAATGGGTTATACACTTGTATAGCACTTTTCTACCTTCAAGGTACGCAAAGCGCTTTGACACTATTTCCACATTCACCCATTCACACACACATTCACACACTGATGGCGGGAGCTGCCATGCAAGGCCCTAACCACGACCCATCAGGAGCAAGAGTGAAGTGTCTTGCTCAAGGACACAACGGACGTGACAAGGTTGCAAGAAGGTGGGGGATCGAACCAGGAACCCTCAGGTTGCCGGCACGGCCACTCTCCTAAGTGTGCCACGCCGTCCAAGCAGTACAATGGGCCCAGTAAAAGATTGTCCTCGAATAACCTCGCAGAGAGCAATAAAAGCTCCTGTAGAGTTGATGTAATATGAATAATGACAGGCAGTAATTTGGTGACAGCGCTGAAAGGACGCAGCCTTCATGTGCTCCATGCTTGTACCAAAGATGATGAATCATAAAGATAATGAAGTGAAGGCAAATGTATTGTATATTGCAACGTTACTATCATTAAGTCCCTGTGGGATGCCATCCGCAGGGTTGGCAAAGGCGCTAAGCTAGGTTGTTATTTCTAATACCATGGCTATGAAAACAGCTCAATAAGCAATCTGTATAACTCAGCTTGGCCCCAGGCTCCGGTGTGCGCCGCCCAGGGTCTGTTTGGCGATGCAGTGATTGCCTCCTTCACCGGCACCTCCACACTCGCTGCCTCTGAGGCTGGCAGCTTCAGCGTACACAAAAAAATGCATCTTCCGAGTTTCCCCAGACGGTCGACCAATCTGTGCGCTCGTATTCGTCTTAGCTTGAACTGATTTGTTCTCCGTCTAACACGCCGGTCCTTTCCCTTCAGGATGAGGTGAGGCTCCCTCCATCGTATTCCGCCCACTCGCACTTTTCTCCATTCCTCCCTTGCAAAGAACTTCAACCGAATGCAATGTTCAATATTCATGCTTAAAAAGTGCATGCAGGACATTTTTGTGGCTAATATTCCACAATATGTGAATTGTGCTGGTTGTGGCAGTAGAGAACAAACAAAGGTTTGGAATGCATCATCGGGTTTTTTATTCTTTTAAATTAGTGGTCACCAAGCTTTTCGAGCCCAAGATCCCCGGTCTCAGCCAAAACCCAAACCAATTTTTGTTTCATCTGACATCACATACACTGCAAAAAGTCAGTGTTCAAAAACAAGAAAACAATTAGGGGTATTTTACTTGAACTAAGCAAAATTATCTGCCAATAGAACAAGAAAATTTGGCTTGTCAGGTCTTTCCAAAACAAGTCAAATTAGCTAACCTCAATGAACCCAAAAATACCTTAAAATAAGTATATTCTCAGTAATAAGTGCACTTTTCTTGGTAGAAAAAAAAATTGAGACCTTTTTCCTCAATATGTTAAAAGATATTCTTAAATTAAGTAAATACTAGTGCCATTATCTTGTCATAGTGATATGCGCTCGGCATCATGATTTTTTTTTTCCATGCTTGAAGTAAGAAATTATTACTTTGAAAAAGCAGTTTTATACTTGTGAGTGTTGATGACACAGCTTTGCAACAGTTGATATTCTAGTTTCAAGCATGTTTTACTCAATATAGGAAATCAAATCTCAGCAACAAGCTGTAATATCTTACTGAGATCATTTAGGACCAAAACACTTAAAACAAGTAAAACACTCTAACATAAAATCTGCTTTGTGAGAAGAATTATCTTATCAGACAGAAAATAAGCAAATATCACCCTTATTTGAGATATTTAATCTTACTTAGATTTAAATGTTTGCAGTGTAGACAAAGATAAGACCTTCTGATGGAAAGTTATGTGGTCAGATGAAACAAAAATTGAGCTCTTTGGCCACATTACCCAGCAATATGTTTGGAGGAGGCCCTGCGAGGTGGCGACTTGTCCAGGATGTACGCCGCCTTCCGCCCGAACGCAGCTGAGATAGGCTCCAGCACCCCCCGTGACCCCAAAAGGGACAAGCGGTAGAAAAAGGATGGATGTTTGGAGGAGAAAAGGTGAGGCCTTCAAGCCCAGGAACACCATACCTACCGTCAAACATGGTGGTGCTACTATTATGCTCTGGGCCTGTTTTGCTGCCAATGGAACTGGTGCTTTACAGAGAGTAAAGCACCAGGTAAAGCAGCAAATACAAATCAGCAGG